>NW_007728803.1:260734-267098 GCF_000696425.1 Galeopterus variegatus | reverse complement strand
TGCGGCCGCCTTTCCCCGAAGAGGGGTGGCGGCGCAGCCTGGGTCCTGCCCATCTGGGTGGGGGGCGCGGAAGCTGGAAGGGACTGGGGAACGGGGGGGAGGGGGCAGTTGGTAACGTGGGCGAACCTGCCCCAGGGAAATGAAGTAAGTTCCCGTCTCCTGGGAGGGAACGGGGGAGGACGGATCCGCCCGCGTCTGACTCAAGCCGGGAGAGGAATATCCCCTCGCTCGCTCCAGCCCAGCCCTCTTCCTCCTCCCCCGCCCGGTCCGCTTCGAAGAACCGGCGCGCGGCGGAGGGAGTCGCCCGGCCCCCCTGCCTTCCCCAGAGGCTGGGGTTTCTTTCCGTCCCGACTTCCCTGCCCCCCACTGCTCAGCCCCGCGTCCAGGAATTGCCCGCCTTGGGGAGGGACCGAGGGGCGGAGCGGATGTCACCCCATGGGAAGCGGGCCTGCGGCCAAGCGCCGGGGCAGCCGAGGCCGCCGCCGAGCACGCCGCGCGCACCTGACCGCCGAGGGTGTGAGCCCCGGGCCCCTTGCTCCCCGGGAGCTCCGCTCTGGGGCGCAGCCTGGGGGCGGGCACACACTTGCGCACCCCCTGCCCCCAGGGCCCCCCCTTCCCCGGCCAGTCAGGCACAGGAGGATACCGGGCGCGGTGCCCGGCGTTCCCTCCCTCTGCCCCCTCCGGAGCAGAGGCGCCCGGGTCGCCTCCCTCCGGCTGCAGGGTTACACAACCGCGGCGGCGGCGGCGGCGCCTGCCCTGCAGCAGCGTGGGGCGTGACACTTCACGTGGCCGGGGCTCGGGCCGCAGCGCCGCGAACTGCTACTGAGACCCGGGGGACGTGATGTGCCACCTGGGGTCAGCCATCTCCTGCCAGGAACTTCGGAGGCGCAGTTTGCGCTCTGCACCCAGAGCAGGAGGGAAAAGAGAGACAAGGGGGGAAAAGAAACCCAACTCTCCGCCCATTACAATGAAATCGTAATATTCATCACTCGACACACATTTGTTGAGCCCCCTACCCTGTGCTAGGCGTTGCTAGAGACACTGTGATGAATCAAACACCGATCCTGCCCTTGAACTTGCAGGAACCTCTGGGCAGAGGATAGATTGGGCAATGAGAGGAAGGCAGCCCTGGGAAAGTCATATTAGGGCCGCTGGCGAACAGAGAAAAAAAGAGACGAGAAGTTGTTTTTTTTTTTTTTTTTTTTTTTTTTTTTTTTTTTTTTTTTTTGGTTTTGTTTTATTTTTAATTTAATACTAACCAAGATGCCTGGGTTAGGAGGAGGCGGGGAAAAGCTAACCCACTGCCCCGAGCCTGGGACATTAAGACCTCCTCCAGCTGCCCCTGATTTCTGCAATCTCACTTAGGCCGCCCGAGGCCCCCACCTACCTCCCCCGGAAAAGTCCGGTCTCCGTGACCTTCTAACTCAGCCTGGAGCAGGGAAAACAGCTGAAGCTCCAATCCGGCGAGGTGAGCAGCGCTGATACAGTCAGAGGAGGGAGCCAGTGGAAATTCATGACTAAAATAAAGCCTGGCTGGGGATTTCACTGACCTCCACGCTCCTCTGCCCTGCAAGTTCGGGGAGTCGAGAGATGACTGTAAGCCTTTCCCACCGCGCCTCGGGTCAGTCACCCCGCTGCGGAGTGACCTGGCTGTGGGAAGGACTGAAAAAAAAAATGGGGTCACTGCTGGGACTGGGCGAAGATGAGCCTCGGGTGCAGGCTGGGGGTCAGTCTTAATTGACAGTGTCCTTGACGACCTAGAGAACTGGGATTCACACGTTGACCAAACTGGGAGTGTATTTCCTCCAGGTCGCTTTGGAGAGCTCCCACTTCCTGTTTATGTTTCACAAGCGTCAAACTCATTAGCAAGTGTAAGAAATGCCTCCTTTTCTAACTGCCAACTGACGCGACCTCACTTCGGGGCTCAGAGATCCCTCCCCCCGGAATGCACTTTGCTGGCTTTTGTTATCAGCCATCTCTCTGGAGGGAATGACTGCACCGCGACTTCCTGCCGGGAGGTGCGCGGCAGGGCCAGAGGTGACGAGCACCGGAGTCCGCCCTGGGTTTGTATGTTCAGTCTAAGGTGACCTGCTCCATTGTGCGACTTTAATAAGGGTGAGGAGTTGTCATGACGGCGTGAAAACCACAGTTCCACCAGGAAATAAGCGCGGGAAGAAGGAGGAACACACGTGCTCTCCCCCAAGCTAGGAGTGAACCAAAACATCTCAGCTTCCATGCCTCATGGCTCATGACAATATCATTCTTAAAATTCTCCGAGCTTATCAGTACGTTTTGCCCTTACCTGCCCTACAATTGTAAATAACAAAATATGCATTTCCTGCTTTTTATTTGTTCTCTATGTACTTTGGGGCTTCAAGAACTATCCCATCCTACCAAAGTTCTACCGTTCTGGATTTTATTTTTCAATCAGTTGTTCTCTCGATAGCTATGGCTATTTTTTGAATTAATTTAAACAAAATAATTCCTTTCCAGCTTGTATCTTTTCATCCTGAAGAATCTTGCTATTTCAGTCTGACTTTTGTAGATACTTGTGCTAGTTTTTAGACCATATGCTATAAACTTTGTACATGTTTGTTTATTTACTGCTTATCACCACCTTATAAGGCAGATAACAGTATTAGCTCAATTCACTTAACACATATTTATTGAGAACCACTATGTGCAATGCACTGAAGTGGGTCCTAGGTATACATAACATAGCCTCTTTGGGAAATTGAGGCAAAGGGAGGTTAAATAATTTGCCCAAGGTTTGATAGTCTGGAATTAGAGCTGGGACAAGACCTCAGATTTGTTGGACTGCAAAACTTGTGCTCTTAATCACTATATTTATGGCTGCCTGGTAAGGTTGTATAGGTGGTGCACTGCCCAACTCCAGGGGGAGCCATTCACATTGCAGTCTATGAGAGCATCCTTTGGAGTTGTGCAATTTAGCACTGAGCCGCTGCACTGGGTAATCCTGCCATTTTGTAACCCTCGCCTCTGGTCTGTTCTAAGTGTGGAGACAACATGATTTTGTACACGGGAAGGATGAGATCTTTCTTTTCTTTCCTAATGTGGCTCAGCATCTTCGTGACCCGATGCTGCGTGCTGGGAAAAGTCTATGCTATTACTGTCCACAGTGACTCCTGGCCCTTCCTGCGCAGGAAGTTAGAGCCCGCAGCAGCCCTCCTGCACATATCCACACCTTGCTTGTTCAGATATCACTCTTTGCCTGTTTAAGGAGCCTCAAAATTTATTATCACAGATCACAGTAGGAAATACATTTTACATCATGATTCAATACATACATCCACACACGTGTGTATACACATCTTATGTACATTTAAGCATTAGATAAGACAGCCAACACTTGGTTGGGCTATAGCAATAAACCACCGCTATTCTCTCTCCTATACTCCTCAGTAGCCATTGCTCACTTTAAAAAAAAAAAAGAATTAAACCACCAGGAAGAAGCCAGTCCAATACATTTCAGACAGATTTTCACAAAACAATACTTCCCTGTGGTATATGCATTCTGATATGTTCAAGTCCAGTCTATTTTACTAAAAGGAAAATATTCTGGTCTTGAGTTACTAAATTGATTTCACAACCCACCAAGAGATCCTAACCTGCAATTTGAAAACTTGCTCTGTGCTAGAGATACTGTTGAATTTTGGCTTGCCCTCACCACAGAGAGATCAGTAGCATCTGCACACTTGAAGATCTTCCGAATCACTTATAAAAATGTCAAATAAGACTGCTGATTCTGGCGCTAGATTCAATGGTATAGACGTCTCAATCCGGCAAAGTGCCTGTTAATCCCTACCCTTGTTTTTTCTATGTGATTACCCTCCTCATTCCCTGCACTTTTTTGAAATAACTACTTTTGTTTTATTGCCATGTAAACATACACTAAAATACACAGATCTTAAATGTTTGGTTTATGAATTTTAGTAAATATGTACATCTATGCAGCCACTACACAAAGCAAGACACAGAACATTTTTATCACCCCAGGAAGTTTCTACATGTCCTTTTCCAATCAATCTCTCCATCCTCACAATCGCTTTCTGATTTCTCAGTATACATTAATTTTGCCTGTTATTAGGTATCATAAATGAATGCTCTTTTGGGTAAAGTTTCTGTCATTTAACATGCTTTTGAGATTCTGCCATATCATTGTATGCATAAGAAATCCGTTCTTTTTACATGGCTGAGTGTATTTCACTGTATACATATCACACAGTTTGTTTCTCTAGTCCCCTTTTCACCCTGTTGATGAACATTTGGGTTGTTTCCAGTTTGGGGCTGTTATGAATGAGGCTGCTGTTAACATTTCTGTACATTTCTTTTTGTGAAGATATATTATAATTTCTCTTGGATAAATATTAGAAGTGGATCACAGGTTAAGTATATGTTTAACTTTATTGCAGATTGCCAAACAGATCTCCAAAGAGGTGATACCATTTTACGATACTACCAGCAATGTATGAAATTCCAAAGGCTCCACATCCTTACCAACATTTAGTGTAGATGGATTTATTTTTATTTTTAGCCATTCTAATGGGTGCGAAATTATATTGTATTATGGTTTTAATTTCCATTTCCCTGATGACCAATGAAGCTGAGCACCTCTCCACCTTTCCATGTGCTTATTGGCCATTGGTATATCTTCTTTTCTGAAGTATTTGTCTAAATCTTTTGCTTGGTATTTAAGTTGGATTATTCACCTTTTTTATTGTTGTATGTAGAAATACAATCCGATTTCGGTTTGGTTTGGTTTGGTTTTTTGAGGGGGGTTTGGGGGCTGGCCAGAGTGGAGATCTGCATCCTTGACCATTGCTGTTATAACACTGCTCTCTAACCAGAGCCCCACAATCCAATATTGGAATATTGACCTTGTATCCTACAACCTTGCTATTTTATTGTTGATTTGTAGTTCTTTTATATTCTAACTACAAGTCCTGAGAGAGTTAATTATAAAAGGACGTTGAATTTGTCAAATGCTTTTTCTGTGTCCACTGAGATACTCATTTGGTTCTTCTCTTTTATTCTGTTAATGATGTGAATTACGTTTTTAGTGTTAAACCGACCTTGAGTTCCTAAGATAACCCTATCTTCATCATAATGTATTATCCTTATTTTTATTGCTGTATTTTGCTTGCTAATAGTACTCATTAAGGATTTTCATGTCTGTGATTATGAAGATTTACATATGTAGTTTTTCTTATAATCAATGTCAGATTTTAGTATCAGGATAATGCTGGCCTCATAAAATGAGTTGGGAAGTATTACTTCTTTTCTGAAGGAGCTTGTGTACCATAGACACATAAATAGTCTTCCACTGTCGTAAAAAATTAAACATATTTTTAGATTTGCTTCCTTAAATGAAGAAGCCACTTGGGCCTGAAGGTTTTTGGGGGGGAAGATTTTTTAATATGAATATATTTTCTTTAATAGATAGCAGGCTATTAACATTTTTTATTTCATCATTTTTATTTTCATCTTTTTGTCACTTTGGTTAATTTATTTTTCAAAAAATTTATCTATTTTATTTAAATTTGTCAATATATTGCATAAAGTTTTTTTGTTTTTTTTTAAAAGATGACCGGTAAGGGGATCTTAACCCTCGACTTGGTGTTGTCAGCACCACGCTCACCCAGTGAGCGAACCGGCCATCCCTATATGGGATCCGAACCCGTGGCCTTGGTGTTATCAGCACCGCACTCTACCGAGTGAGCCACAGGCCGGCCCTATTGCATAAAGTTTTACATGTTTTAATGTTTATATAGTCTGTAGTAATAAACCCTTTTTCACCCCTTTTAAAATCTTTGTTGATTTGTGTTTTATTCTTTTTTTCTTGATCACTTTACTAAGATTGCTATATATTTTATTAATCTTTACAAAGATCCAAATTTTAATTTGTTGATAATCTCTATTGTTTGTTCATATTATATTTCATAAATTTTCTAATTTTTCTTATTCCCTTTCTTCTACTAATTTTTTTTTTTTTTTTTTTTTGTCTTTTGTCTTTTTTCCATGTCCGGCAACGGATCGCAACCCTCAGTGTTGCCCCCGTACCGGACCGGGGACCGGCAACGGGATTGCAACCCTCGGTGTTGCTCCCGCGCCTCGCTCAGCCAGTGAGCGGGAACCGGTCTGTATGTGGGATCTGAACCCTCAGGCGGGAGCGCCTCTGCGCTTCCCAAGCGGCGCACTATCCAGTGCGCCACCGGGCCGGCCCCATCTTCTACTAATTTTTTAACTTATTTAATAATATCCTTCCTTCCTTCCTTCCTTCCTTCCTTCCTTCCTTCCTTCCTTCCTTCCTTCCTTCTTTCTTTCTTTCTTTCCTTTTCTTTTT
>NW_007728803.1:237219-259836 GCF_000696425.1 Galeopterus variegatus | reverse complement strand
TTCCTTCCTTCCTTCCTTCCTTCCTTCCTTCCTTCCTTCCTTCCTTCCTTCCTTCCTTCTTTCTTTCTTTCTTTCCTTTTCTTTTTTTTTTTTTTTAAAAAGATGACTGGTAAGGGGATCTTAACCCTTGACTTGGTGTTGTCAGCACCACTCTCTCCCAAGCGAGTTAACCGGCCGTCCCTATATAGGGATCTGAACCTGTGGTGTTATCAGCACCACACTCTCCCAAGTGAGCCAAGGCCAGCCCTATCCTTTTTTTTTTTTTTTAATTCTAAGATGTTGCCGAGCAGTGGGAGGGGGAGAGGGGGAGGGCATAGGGGAATAGAGGTGGGGTTGGGGTAGTGGGACTGGACCTCTACCAGCTCCTTTGCTGGCCTAGTTGTGGACTTTGGGGGGTGCAGCTGAGGCCCTTGGGTACCCCTCACCCTGGCTTGGGAGACTGGGGGGCTGCCAGTGGCTGCTTGGTCATTGCCAGGCTGGATGCGGACATCGGGGGGTGTGACTGAGTCCTTTGGATCCCCCTCACCCTGGCTCAGGAACCCAAGGGGCTTCCAGCTCCTCTCAGTTTTATAGGTGTTCTTTGGTGGTGTTAGACCTTTACTGGTTAATATCAGAACTTTGTCTCTGATCTGTGGGTTTTTTGTGTTTTCTTTCAGTTCTGTGTTGGATTATTAGCTATCCCCACCACTTAAACTCTGCACTGGAACTAATTTATTGTCTTTTGCTTACTTCTAAAATGGGGGGACTTCCTATGGGGACCAGCACTTGAACACTGTGATTGAGCTAAATTGCTGCTGTGCTGCTGATTCTCTGGAGAAGCCTTTTTGTGCAGCTCAGGTTTTAATTGTTGACTTTGTAAGCACTTCCAGGTCTCATGAGGTCCAATACACCTAGGTTGTATGGAAACTCTGGTCTGGGCCTGAGTCTTTTAAGCAAACTGCACCCCCTGCAGTTCTATATTCCTGACCAGTCTCCACTGAGTAGTCCTGTGTTGATTGGGGGGCAGATCAGCTGTCCATGCTGTGCCCCAATGTTCCCCTGGTGGGCCCGTCTTTTTCCCTTTTAAGCAAACTGCACCCCCTGCAGTTCTATATTCCTGACCAGTCTCCACTGAGTAGTCCTGTGTTGATTGGGGGGCAGATCAGCTGTCCATGCTGTGCCCCAATGTTCCCCTGGTGGGCCCGTCTCCCCCACCCCCCTCACTCCCCCACCCCCCTCACACCATGGCGTGGGCCATGTGCTGGACCCTTGCGATGACTCACCGGCCTTTGAGCGGCTCCTTTTTTCAGTTGTCTGTGGCTCCTCATTCCTATGTGGGTCCCCAGGAACCCTGTCAGTGGTCTTACTGGCCTGCGGGCTGCTAAGGCCCTCTTCTCCCCTTCCATCTCCAAGCAACTTACACAAAGGACACAGCTGCGGTTTTTGCTAGCTCTTGCAGTGTGAGCTCACCAGGGCCAGGCTTGAAATGGCCAGGACTCAAAACAGTTGAAGCAATCCCCTCTTTCTCTCATTGCAGCTTCTTCCACCTTCATGAACTCTGTAGGTCTCTCCTCCTCTTCCCTTGAGCTCTAGCGGCCCCAGTTTGGTGGTCTTTGCTTTTTAATAGCTGTATATTGGTCAATCGTGGGAGAGAGTGATGCTGGGGACTGTCTATTCTGCCATCTTTATTCTCTCTCTCCTCCTTCAACTTATGTTGGATTTAGCATGTTCTACTTGTTGTAGTTCCTTGTGATGCAAGTTAATATCTTTGACCTTAAACGTTTTTCCCTTTTTTTAAAATTTATTTTTATTTTTATTGATTATACATATTCAGTGGTCACAGAGCTGACCAATAGCACCTGTGCTCAAGATGAGGTGATCACATCAATAGTATCATCATGCCCACCACCTCAAATTGTAATTATCACCCATATCTCACACCCAACCGTTCCCCATCAGCCCTTCTCTCTACCCCCTGCCCAGCTCTGTTCTCTCCTTCTACAAGTCCAACACACCACTGTGGTTTTTCTTTGCTTCTTTCTTTCTCTCTTAGCTCCCATTTATGAGTCAGGACATGTGGTATTTTTCCCTCTGTGCCTGGCTTATTTTGCTTAACATAATTTTCTCCAAGCTCAACCATGTCACTATGAATGGCAGAATTTCTTTTTTAGGACTGAGTAGTATTCCATTGTGCATATATACCACATTTTCCTTATCCAGTCATCCATCAAAGGACATTTAGGTTGGTTCCATGTCTTGGCTATTGTAAATAGAGCTGTGAAGAACATGTGAGTTCATGCATCCCTTCGACGTGATGATTTCCATTCCATTCCTGGGTATATACCCAGAAGTGGGATAGCTGGATCATTTGGTAGGTCTATCTGCAGTTGTTTGAGAAACCTCCATACCATTTTCCATAGTGGCTATACTAATTTACAGTCCTGACAGTGTAGGAGAGTTCCCCTTTCTCTGCATCCTCACCAGTATTTGTTATTCTCCGTCTTTTTCATCATTGCTAGTCTAACTGGGGTGAGATGATTTCTCAATGTGGTTTTAATTTTCATTTCCCTGTTGATTAATGGAGCTGAGCATTTTTTCAAGTGTTGGCCATTTGTATGTCTTCTCTTAGAAAAATGTCTATTCAGCTCCTTTGACCATTTTTTAATTGGGTTATTGTTTTTTTACTGTGTAGTTGTTTGAATTCCATGTATATTCTGGATCTTAATCGCTTGTCAGATGTATAGTTTGCAAATATTTTCTCTCATTCTGTAGGTCATCTTCTCACTCTATATAGATTGTTTCCTTTGCTGCGCAGAAGCTTTTTAGTGTGATATAATCCCATTTATTTATTTTTTCTTTTGTTGCTTGTGCTTTTGGGGTCTTATTCAAAAAGTCTTTGCCCAGTCCTACTTCCTGAAGTGTTTTCCCTGTTTTCCTTTAGCAGATTTATAGTTTCAGGACTTAAGCCTTCAAATCATTTTGAGTTGATTTTGGTATATGTCGAGAGATGCAGGTCTCGTTTTATTCTTCTGCATGTGGATGTCCAGTTTTCCCAGCACCATTTATTGAAGAGACAGTCTTTTCCCCAATGCATATTCTTGCTGCCTTTGTCAAAAATCAGTTGGCTGTAAGAATGTGGGTTGATTTCTGGGTTCTCTATTTTGTTCCTGAGCTCTAAGTGTCTATTTTTATGCCAGTACCATGCTGTTTTGGTGTCAGGTAGTGTTATGCTTCTAGCTTTTTTTTTTTTTTTTGCTCAGGATTGCTTTGGCTTTTTGGGGGGTTTTCTTTAGCAGATTTATAGTTTCAGGACTTAAGCCTTCAAATCATTTTGAGTTGATTTTGGTATATGTCGAGAGATGCAGGTCTCGTTTTATTCTTCTGCATGTGGATGTCCAGTTTTCCCAGCACCATTTATTGAAGAGACAGTCTTTTCCCCAATGCATATTCTTGCTGCCTTTGTCAAAAATCAGTTGGCTGTAAGAATGTGGGTTGATTTCTGGGTTCTCTATTTTGTTCCTGAGCTCTAAGTGTCTATTTTTATGCCAGTACCATGCTGTTTTGGTGTCAGGTAGTGTTATGCTTCTAGCTTTTTTTTTTTTCTTTTCTTTTTTTGCTCAGGATTGCTTTGGCTATTTGGGATCTCTTGTTCCATACGAATGTTAGGATGTTTTTTCTATTTCTGTGAAGAATGTCATTGGTATTTTGATTGGGATTGCATTGAATCTATAGATCACTTTGTGTAGTATGGCCATTTTCACAATGTTGATTCTTCCAGTCCAAGAGCGTGGAATGTCTTTCCACCATTTTGTATCTTCTTTAGTTTCTTTCAGTAGTTATTTGTAGTTCTCTTTGTAGAGATCTTATACCTCCTTGGTTAAATTGGTTCCTAGGTATTTTATTGTTTTGGTTACTATTAGAAATGGGCTTACTTTCTTGATTTCTTTTTCTGCTAGTTAATTATTGGAGAATAAAAATGCTACTGATTTGGGGGTGTTGGTTTTGTATCCTCCAACGTTACTGAAATTGTTAATCAGTTCTAAGAGTTTTTTGGTAGAGTCTTTAGTTTTTTTATGTATATAGGATCATGTAATCTGCAAACTGGAACAGTTTGACTTCCTCTTTCCCAATCTGGATGCCCTGTATTTCTTTCTCTTGCCTGATTGCTCTGGCTAGTACTTATAACACTATGTTAAATAGGAGTGGTGATAGTGGGCATCCTTGTCTTGTTCCAGTTCTTAAGCTGAAAGCTTTTCCCCATTCAGGATGATGTTGGTGGTGGGTTTGTCATATATGGCTTTTATTGTGTTGTGATACTTTCCTTCTTTACCTAGTTTTCTGAGAGCCTTTATCATGAAGTGATGTTGAATTTTGTCAAATGTACATCTATTGAGATAATCATATGGTTTTTGTCCTTGATTTTGTTGATGTAGTGTATCACATTTATTGACTTGCATATGTTGAACCATCCTTGTCTCCCTGGGAATCACATTTGATCATGGTGTATAATTTTTATTTTATTTCATTTTATTGGTGGGTTGCTAATTCCAATTGCTAGTATTTTGTTGAGAATTTTTCCATCTATGTTCATCAGAGATATTGGCCTGTAGTTTTCTTTTTTGTTGTTGTATCTTTGTCTGGTTTTGGTATCAAGTTGATGCTGGCCTCATAGAATGAGTTTGGGAGTGTGGCCTCTGTTTCAATTTTTTGGAAGAGTTTGAAGAGAATTGGTGTTAATTCCTCTTTAAAGGGTTAGTAGAATTCAGCAGTAAAGCCATCTGGTCCTGGGCTTTTCTTTGTTGGGAGACTGCTGATTACTGCTTCAATCTTGTTGCTTGTTATTGGTCTGTTCATATTTTCTACATCTTCTTGGTTCAGTCTTAGTAGTTTGTGTGTGTCCAGAAATTCTATCCATTTCCTCCAGGTTCTCAAATTTGTTGACATATAGTTATTTGTAATAGTCTCTAGTCTTTTTTGTATTTCTGTGGTATCAGTTGTAATGTCTCCTTTTACATTTCTGATTTTTGTTATTTGGGTTTTCTCTCTTTCTCTCTGTCTCTCTCTCTCTCTCTCTTTTTTTTCTGTTAACCTAGCTAATAGTTGGTCTATTTTGTTTATCTTCTCAAAAAACCGAATTTTGTTTCAATGATCTTTTGTATTGTTTTTTAGGTTTCTATATCATTTAGTTCTGCTCTGACCTTAATTATTTCTTTCCATCTACTAACTTTGGGATTGGATCATTCTTGTTTTTTTAGTTCTTTGCAGTGTAGCATTAGGTTGCTTATTTGAAATCTTTCTACTTTTTTTTTTTTTTAAAGATGACTGGTAAGGGGACCTTAACCCTTGACTTGGTATTGTCAGAACCACACTCTCTCAAGTGAGGTAACCGGCCATCCCTATATAGGGATCCAGTTCCTTAACCTTGATGTTATCAGCACCGCACTCTCCCAAGTGAGCATAGGCCAGCCTCAAAATATTTCTACTTTTTTGATGTAAGTTTTAATTGCAATAAACTTCCCTCTGAGTACTGTTTTTGCAGTATCTCACAGGTTTTGATGTGATATGTCTTTATATTCATTGGTTTCAATTTTTTTTTTTTTTTTCTGTTTAATTTCTTCTTGGACTCACAGGTCATTCAGGAGCTTCTTGCTTAATTTCCATGTATTTGTATAGTGTCCTGAGTTTTGCTTGTTATTTATTTCTAGTTTTAATCCATGGTGGTCTGAAAAGATGCTTGAGATGATTTCAATTTTAAAAAATTTATTGAGACTTGATTTGTGACCTAACATGTGGTCTATCCTGGAGAATGTTCCATGTGCTGATGAGAAGAATGTATATTCTGTAGTTGTTGGATGAAATGTTCTGTAGATGTCTGCTAGGTCCAATTGGTCTAAAGTTTAGTTTAACTCCTTTCTCTGTTGATTTGTTGCCTGGATGATCTGTCTGGTGCTGAGAGAGAGGTGGTAGTGTTTGCTTTATATATCTGGGTGTTCTGGTGTTGGGTACATATATACTATGATTTTTACGTCTTCTTGTTGGATAGATCCCTTTATCATCATATTATGGCCTTCTTTGTCACTTTTTATGGTTTTTGATTTAAAGTCTATTTTATCCAATTTAAGAAGAGCTACTCCTACTCATTTTTGATTTCCATTTGTATCATATATCTTTTTCCATCCCTTCACTATTAGTCTGTGTTCATCTTTACAGATCAGGTGAGTCTCTTCATGACAATGTATAGTTGGTCTAGCTTTTTAATCTAATCCGCCAGTCTGTGTCTTTTGAGTGAGGGGTTTAATTCATTCACACTTAGGGTTGTTACTGAGAGGTATTGTCTACTCCTGCCATTTTATCACTTTTTGTTTACATATTTTATCTTTTTTTTTTTTTAAAGATGACTGGTAAGGGGATCTTAACCCTTGACTTGGTGCTGTCAGCACCGTGCTCTCCCAAGTGAGCTAACCAGCCGTCCCTATACAGGGATCTGAACCTGTGGCCTTGGTGTTATCAGCACCACACTCTCCCGAGTGAGCCACGGGCCAGCTCTTGTTTAGATATTTTAAATATTTTTTGTTCCTTTCTTCTCTTATTATTCATCTTTAATGTTTGTTGGTTTTTGAGGTGGTAAGATTTAGTTTCTTTTTTCTTTCTCATTTGCATTTGTGTTCTACTAGTGGGTTTTGTTCTTTCTTGTGTATTCATGATAGTGATTATTGTTTTTCAGATTCCAGATGTAGGAATCCTGAAGGGACTCCCTTGAGAATTTCTTGTTTGTGTGTTCATGTGGTGATGAACTCCTGCAGTTTTTGTTTGTCTGGGAAATACACCATTTCTCCCTCACTACTGAAGAAAAGGCTTACTGGATATAGTACTCTTGGCTGGCAGTTTTTTAGTTTTTTTTGAATATATTATTCCATTTTCCTCTAGTCTGTAGAGTTTCATTTGAGAAATCTGCTATTAGTCTGATGGGGGCTCCCTTATAAGTAACTTAATGCTTTTCTCTTGCTGCGTTTAGAATTCTCTCTTTGTCCATGAGCTTTGCCAGTTTGACTATAATGTGTCTCAGAGAGGACCTTTTTGGATTGAATCTGTTTGGGGATCTTTGAGCTTCCTGGATCTGAAAGTCTGTGTCTCTCCCTATACATGGGAAGTTTTCTGTTATTTTTTTATTAAACAGATTTTCAATGTCTTTGCCTTTCTCCTCCCTTTCCAGAACACCCGTGGTTTGGATGTTTGTTCACTTAACATTATGTGTTATCTCTCTTTGACTTTCTTAATTTTTTAAAATTCTTTTTTCCTTTCTTTTTTTTTGTTTTGTTTTGTTTTGTTTTGTTTTGTTTTGTTTGCCTGGGTTAAAGACTGTCTTCGAGGTCAGAAATTCTTGTGCTTACTCTAATTTGCTGCCTAGGCTCTCAGTTGTGTTTTTTTATTTCATTGAGTGAACTCTTTAGTTCCAGAAGTTCTGCTACATTCTTTTTTATGGTAATAATCTCTTTGTAAATTTTCTCCTTCATATCCTGGATATTTTTTCTCATTTCATTGTGTTGTCTAATTGAGTCTTCTCTTATCTCATTGAGTTTCCTTAAGATTGTTACTCAGAATTCATTTCCAGTCATTTCAAGGGTTTCCTTTTCTGTGGGGTGTGGTACTTGAGAATTACTATATTCCTTTAGTGATGTCATATTTTCTTTTTATTTTTCATATTTCTAGTATCTCTGTGTTGATGTCTGGTCATCTGGTCATCTGGTAGATCTGTTGCTTCTTTTCCTCTGGAGTGGATTTTTAGGTGAAAGACTTTCTCCTCTTTTTTTCAAGCTCCTCTGGTGACTCTCCCTATGTCGATGCAGTTGAATATGCAGCAGGCCATCTGCACAGTGGTTGTGCTGCTACTATGGTGGCAAGCTGTCCTTGCAGCAGTAGAAGTTGCAGTGGTTGCTGTTGTGGACCATCTCCATGGAAGCGATGCAGGGCCTCCTGGTTGTGGCAGTGCTCACTCCTGCCTTTTGTGCAGGTGGTGTGAGAGCTGCTTGGGGCTTTTCCCTGCCTGTGACTCCCCAGTCATGGCAGGCAGTGCTGGGTCGTTACTTAGTCAATTTTTTTTTTTCCTGGCAGCTAGCAGGATCCAAACCCTTGCTCTTGTTACTTACTTTTAATAAAGTATTTAAACCTAAACATTTTCCTTTCAGCACTGCTTTTAGAGCATTCCACCATATTTGGTATGTGTGTTTTTCTTATCATTCAGGTTAAAATATGTTCTAATATTCTTTGTGATTTTTCTTTGATTCATGGGTTATTTAGAACAGTGTTGCTTAATTTCTAAATATTTGTGAATTTTCTAGGTAACCTTTCTCTTTTTCCTTTGAAGTAATTATAAAGTCAGAAGAAGTTACAAAAACAATACAGAGAAGTTCCACGTATCCTTCATATAGTTTCTCCCAGTGGTAACATCTTACATGACTATAATACAGTATCATAACAGGGAAATTGACATTGTTGCAATTTATAGACATTAATCATATTCTACCAATTTTACATGCATTCACTTGTGTGTGTGTTTATAGGTCTATGCAATTTTATCTCATGTATAGACCACCACCACTATCACAATTCAAATCTATTCTATCATAACAAAATTCCCGCATGCTACCCTTTACAGTCAGACCCATTCCCTTCCCCTCACTCATTCCTCATCCCTGGCAACTGCTAATCTAGTCTCTATCTCTGTAATTTTATCATTTTAAAATGTTATATAAATAAAATCATACAGTGTGTAACCTTTTGAGATTGGCTTTTTTTTACTTACCGTTATTCTTTTGAGATTCATCCAAGTAGTTTTGTGTATCAGTACTAAATTTCTTTTTTATTGTTGAATGATATCCATGATGTGAATGTACTTCAGTTTGATTAGTCATGGATTGATAAGTCTTTTTCATGATTTTTTTATTTTATCATTGTCATTAATACTTTTCCTCTTTACTTCCAGCAATATATTTATTCTGAAGTCTACTTTGATATTAATATAAACACACTGTCTTTTTGTCATGTGTTTTTTAAAATTGCATTTACTTTTTAAATTGATACATATTGATTGTACATATTTATGGGGTAAAGAGTTATATTTCAATACACATATACAATTTCTGAAGATCAAATCAGAGTAATTAGCATCTTCATCATTACAAAAATTTATCACTTCTGGGAGCTCATCTGTTTTAGCCATTTGAAAACATACAATAAGTTATTGTTAATTATAGGTGCCTAGCATTACTGTGGACTACTAGAACTTATTTGTCTTATCTATCTGTGATTTTGCATTCATTAACCAACCTCTCCCTAGCCTTCCTCCCCTTCCCAGCCTCTATTGATCACAATTGTAATCTCTACTACTAAAAATTCAACATTATTTTTTAATTACCACATATGAGTGAGAACATGTGGTATTTATCTTTCTGTGCCTGACTTATTTCACTAACATAGTATCCCCCAGGCTCATTCACATTGCTGCAAATGACAGGATTTCATTCTTTTTCATGACTGAGTATTATTCCATTGTGCATATATACCACATTTTCATTATCCATTCCTCTGTTGATGGACACCTAGGTTGGCTTCATATCTTGAGTATTGTGAATAGTGCTTCAATAAACATGGGGGTGCAGGGCCAGCCCGGTGGCGCACTGAAGAGTGCGCTGCTTGGGAGTGTGGCGGCGCTCCCGCCAAGGGTTCGGATCCCATGTGGAGACCGGTTCCCGCTCACTGGCTGAGCGCGGTGTGGGCGCAACACCGAGGGTTGCGATCCCATTGCCGGTCCCCGGTACAGGCGCGATAAATAAATAAATAAATAAAATAAAATAAAAAAGAAAAAGAGATGGGCCGGCCTGGTGGCGCACTGCTACAGTGCGCCGCTTGGGAGTGCGGTGGCGCTCCCGCCGAGGGTTCGGATCCCACATACAGACCGGCCGCTCACTGGCTGAGCGAGGTGCGGGCGCAACACCGAGGGTTGCGATCCCGTTGCCGGTCCTGGTCCAGTACGGGTGCGACACTGAGGGTTGCGATCTGTTGCCGGTCATGAAAAAAGACAAAAAGGAAAAAAAAAAGAGAGAGAGAGAGAGAAAGTAAAGCCACTCTTAGTGATTAGATGTGGGGTGAGGATAAGGGAAACGGAGTTATCAAGAGTGACTCCCAAGTTTCTGGCTTGAAAAGCTGAGAGGATATTGTTTTTTTTTTTTTTAAAAAGATGACCGGTAAGGGGATCTTAACCCTTGACTTGGTGTTGTCAGCACCACGCTCAGCCAGTGAGCGAACCGGCCATCCCTATATGGGATCCAAACCCGGGGCCTTGGTGTTATCAGCACCACACTCTCCCGAGTGAGCCACGGGCCGGCCCAGAGAAGCTTTTTAGTTTGACACAATCCCATATGTCTGTTTTTGCTTTTGTTGGCTGCCCTTAAGAAGTCTTCTTTGTAAAATTTTTTGCCCAGACCAATGTCTTGGAGTGTTTCCCCTATGTTTTCTTCTAGTAGTTTTATAGTTTTGGGTTTTACATTAAAGTCTTTAATCTATTTTGAGTTGATTTTGATATGTGGTGAGAGATAGAGGTCTAGTTTCTTTCTTCTGCATATGGATAGCCAGTTTTCCCAGCACCATTTATTGAAGAGGCTGTCCTTTTTTCCAGTGTATGTTCTTGGTGCCTTTGTCAAAAAGTCAGTTTGCTGTAGATATGTGGGTTTATATTTGGTTTCTCTATTCTGTTCCATTGGTCCCTGTTTCTGTATTTATGTCAGTACTGTGCTGTTTTGATTACTATAGCTTTGTAGTATATTTTTAAGTCTGGTAGTATAATGCCTCCAGCTTTGCTCTTTTTGCTCAAGGTTGCTTTGGCTATTTGGGGTCTTTTGTTGTTCCATATAAATTTTTGAATTTTTTTTTAAATTTCTGTGAATATATCATTGGTAGTTTGGGAATTGCATTGAATCTGTAGATTTGCTTTCGGTAGTATTGTCATTTTGACAATATTGATTCTTCTAATTCCTGAATGTGGGATATCTCTCCATCTTTTTGTGTTTTCCTTAATTTCTTTTATCAGTGTTTTATAGTTTTCCTTGAAGAGATCTTTCACCTCCTTGGTTAAATTTATTCCTAGATATTTTTTTGTTGCTATTGTGAATAGGATTGCTTTCCCTCTCTCTCTTTTTCTTTTTTTCTGCTAGTTCATTGTTGGTATATGGAAAAGCTACTGATTTTTGCATGTTGATTTTTTATCCTGCAACTTTACTGAATTTTTTAATCAGGTCTAGGAGATTTTTGGTAGAGTCCTTAGGTTTCTCTCTATATAAAATCATGTTATCTGACATTTTACTTTTTACTTCTATGTGTGTTATAAACCTCATAATATATTGGGAGTTTTGCTTTAAACAGTCGATTATCTTTTCTTTTTCTTTTTAACCATAAAAGGCAAGGGGAAATCAATAGTCTTAAAATATTGTACACATAGATGAGTAGAGATAGAGATATACATATATTGTTACTTTGTAAAAGGTCTTTAACATTTATCCATCTATTTACCTTTTCTGGAGCTCTTAACTTCTTTCTGTAGATCTGAGTTTTCTTTTGGTAACCTTTCTGTTCAGTCTGAAAATCTTGTTAGCTTTTCTTGTAGTGCAAGTCTGTTGTAGAACAATTCTCTTAACTTTTGTCTGCCTGATAATGACTTTATTTCACCTTTATTTTTGAAGTATATTTTCAGTGAGTATAGGATTCTAGTTTGACAATGTTTTTCTTTTAGCACTTTAATGATATCTGTCCTCTGGTCTCCATTGGTTCTAGTTAAAAGTCATCTATTATTTGTATTGTTCTTTTATACTCTGACTGCTTTTCAGATTTACCACTTACCACTGCCTTTCACAAGTTTGGCTATTAGCTGTTCTTTCCTATGTATTTATTCTGCTTCAAGTGTGTTGGGCTTCTTAGTTCTGTGAGTTGATATATTTTATCAACTTTGGTAAGTTTTGGCCAATAAAGCTTTAATAATTTCTTCTGCCATGTTGTCCCTTTTCTCTTATTTCTGGGATTCCATTTACACCTATGTTAGATTGTTTGACATTAGCCCAAACATTGTCAGATGCTCAGCTTCCTCTGCTGTGAATCTGCTGCTAAGTTAGTCTATTAATGAATTTATTTTTGATAATATGTTCTTCATTTCTAGCGTTTCCATATGGTTCTTTTTTCCAGTTTCCGCTACTTTGTTGAAATTCCCCATCTCTTTATGAACATTGTCCTCATGTCCATGAAATTCATTAATATTTTTATATCATAGGTATTTTGTATTTTAATATCTCAGTCTGATAATTTCAATTTCTAAGCCAGCTGTGAATCTGCTTATATTGATTCTTTTCTATCTTAACCATGAGACACGTTTTCTTGCTTTTCCACAGGTCTTGAATTTTTTTTTTAACTGCATGCTGAATATTTTGTATGAAAGAAAAGTAGAATACAAAGTAGATAATATTTACCCTCAAAAAAAGAGTAAGCCCCTTCTGTGAGGGGGCCAAGTCAATCTGATCTGTAATTGACCTGGGTCTGGGCTTTGTTGTTATAGATTTAGTTTGATTCCTTTTATTACTGCTTTCAATTTTTCGAGGGTAGCATTAGGCTTTTGCTTTGCAGCACCTGGGATCTGAGCACTGATGAGATTCTTGAGATCTACCTGGACTTCAAAAGTGAGCTGACAGGTTCAGAACTGTGGGAGATCTCACCCTCCTTTATAGCACAGCTGATAGCTTTTCAAAATTTCTCTTTGCCCTTTGCCCCCTGCTTTCTGTACTTCCAGAGAGCTCTTTCAGCCCTTTTCCACCTCTCTGGACTTACCAGCTCCCTAGACCCTGAAAAGGTGCTAAATGCCTGAAGGAGTTTTTCTTAGCCCTTCTTTCCTGCCCCCAACTTTGGTAAACTATTTCCAGCGCTATGTAAGTACTCCTGGGCGAGAGTAAGCAGGCAGGTGCAGAGTCACTCTGTGGCCCACAGGCAGCCATTACAAGTTTGTTAAAATTTCAGTGATTTCTCCTCATTCCTGCTGGTCACAAACTCTTCTTCCTTCTGCCATTCCACCAAGGTGGAAATGACCATGGATCTCTCCTCTCCTATGTAGAGCCTGTCACTTTCTTGAGTTTAGTTCATTTAAGTTTCTTTGTGCCCTCAGCGCTCTGATAGGTTTTAAAAGTTGATGATTATTTTGAGCTTACCCAGTTTATTTTGGTTATTAGGATGAGAATAGCAGTCTCCTGTAACCCTATTCACCTGGCCAGTAAGTGGAAATTTCCCAGGCAACTGCCTCTTACTATAGGTGAAAAGGTATGTAGAGATCACAAGGGAACAACCAATCAGATAGGAATTGAAAATTTCAAAGCTGAAGCCAGTGCAGGGGTCCAAAAACATAGAGGATGGTAAAGATCTGCAATGTACTCTCTAAACAGGTGCTGAGGTACTAATCTCTCTCTCTCTCTCTCTCTCTCACACACACACACACACACACACAGAGAGAGAGAGAGAGAGAGAGAGAGAGACTGCAGCAAAGAAGAGATGCTTTGGGCACCTAGAAAGTGACATTTATTTTCAGAGAATGGATCGAGCAAATAGTGTAATAAATTGTGTTTTTTTCTTCTTTGGACTAGGTCCTGCTTTCTAATCTCTTAAGAAGGTTCCCAGACAATGCTGATGATTTATGACTTGCAAGTCCTAGAGTATGCACGCCTTTATTTTTAGGTGGGTCATAGCAATGGAACTTAATTATTGTGCTAAGGTGAGTTTACAGTATAAAGGAAACAGAGGAAAGATTTTAACTGAATGAACTAAATAAAACCAGCAATCCAGAACACTGAAGAAGCAGCTAGAATGTGGCTTAAAAGTCATGCAGGGTTCAGAGAAAAGTAATATTTTAGTGTTGAGCAAATCTAGCGAGAGGCAGACCTATCATTCATTCAACTGGCTCCTTTGGTGGTGATCTGTTTTTTTGAAATGGGCAGCTGCCGTTCTGGGAGCTGGGACTGGGGCAGTTCATTGCTATAGTGCTCTTTCAGGCCGGCCTGAGGACACTGGAGCACCAGCTCTGTGGGAGGGAAGTGTGGGGAAAGTAAGTGAGAGAGGGGTTAGGGAGCCGACAGAGTCTAGCTATCTAAATACAGTGGTGGCAGCACAAAGAATTGCAGAAAACGTTCAACGAGTGGCTACAAATTCACACCTGAATCCACCACCCTTCTTTTCCTTCCAAGTCTGTTTTCCACCAAAAGAGATTTAGCAAATGAAACTTTATAGCCCTGATATATCCTTTTTTTTTTTTTTTTTTTTTTGGCAGCTGGCAAGTAAGGGGATCTGCACCTTTGACATTGGTATTATCAACACCATGCTCTAACCAACTGAGCTAACTGGCCAACCCCTGATATTAGCTATTGATCCCATGTTATTTACAGATTAATCGATGCATCTGTAGAACAGAGAATAAATTTTCCTTTTTTGTGTTTAGCGATGCAGTACTAATCTCAGACAGATGATTAGGGTACAGATCACCTTGTTAGGAAGAAAGATGAAGAAATCTAGGAAACCATTATAAGCCACCTGAAGATAAAGATTCTATGTAATAAAACTTTACCACTCAAAGAAACACAGAATGAGGTAGTCTAAAGTTTTGGCAGCATCTAATTAAAGAAAATTTAAGGGATTGCATTCATTTATTTAATCAAAAATATTTACTGAGAGTTTTCTATCAGACACATGCTATGTAAGCAAAATTTTCATGATTGTACTCTCATGAAGCATGATTTTTTTTACTTCAAAGCATATAAGTAACTTGAACGAGCCTAACATCATTGCATGCTATTCCCCAGGGGCAACTGTTTAATGAGTAGATAAGGATTATTCATAATTACCATGTTCTTTACAAACATACAAGGCATTTTTTTTTTTTTTTTTAAAGATGACTGGTAACGGGATCTTAACCCTCGACTTGGTGTTGTCAGCACCACGCTCAGCCAGTGAGCGAACCGGCCATCCCTATGTGGGATCCGAACCCGTGGCCTTGATGTTATCAGCACCGCACTCTACCGAGTGAGCCACAGGCCAGCCCGTACAAGGCATTTTAACAGGAAAATAATTTGTACTCTCAAGTACTTAAACCAAGTTTATTCAGTCATTATTGATGCTAGTAGTTTTCTTAGCAGTGCCCCTTTCTCACAGCCTCAATTTGTTCATCTGAAACAGGGGCAACTGTTTAATGAGTAAATAAGGATTATTCATAATTACCATGTTCTTTACAAACATACAAGGCATTTTAACAGGAAAATAATTTGTACTCTCAAGTACTTAAACCAAGTTTATTCAGTCATTATTGATGCTAGTAGTTTTCTTAGCAGTGCCCCTTTCTCACAGCCTCAATTTGTTCATCTGAAAAATGGGGTAACAATAGTATCTACCTCGAAGGGTCATTGTGAGGATCAAACAAAATTATTCATTTAAAATGCATATCACAGTGTCTGGCATATAGTAATGAATAAATTAAGTTTGTTAATACTATTTATTTTTATTAGTAGAATACCAGTAAGTGCTTAGCATACCTGAGCATATAGTTGACTAGGTATAATTTGGACATTAGTAGCACAACCAGAATTTTTTCTGCCAAGTGTATTGAAGGTGAACTCGGGTTCTAACACTGGGTGTGTTTGTGTTCAAATTATTGATTACTCTTTGGGACCAGCAGCAAGGAAGCAATTTAGGAGTTCTGAACTTTCTGCACAGAAAAAGGTAAAATTCACCTTCCCCAGCATGGTGAAGTTGCCCAGAATAACTTAATATCTTTTACTTTTTTCTTTTTAACAAACCAAAGACAATTTAAGTTTTAGCTTTTAACTTTATGAAAAGATAATAGATGATTCTAAGGAATATGAAATAATGTTTATAAAAATTGTGGCTGGGCTAAAAACAAAAAGACTCGTTTTCATCCCTTAGAAATTTAAGAAAAGTTGTAAAATTTTTTATTTTATTTTTGGAACATTTTTAGAATTAAACTGTATAAATTCATTCTACAAAGGATCATACAGTTTTGTGGAGGTGTTTAGAGCGTTATGGCTTTGTCTATATGGTGCTAAAACTTTTGAACAATTCAAACAATTGGTCAGTATTTAAAAAAAAAAAGGCCAATTAACAGATAAGCCTGGTTAGTTACGACGTCTGATCCGGTGGCCAGCTGTGCACGTGTACTTTGCCTGGATGTATAAGAGCAGCCAAGAAAAATAGACAAGTTGTATTTAATAAAGCTCCACATCATAATGGCCTAACAAATAAAATATAAAACTCTGGTCAGTGGATACTTTAAAAAATCACCCAGGACCACTCAGATTATAAAATACAGTTAACTCTTGCTTTCATACAGAAGACTATATTTTCTTTTTTTTTTTTTTTTAAAAAAGATGACCAGTAAGGGGATCTTAGCCCTTGAGTTGGTGTTGTCAGCACCATGCTCAGCCAGTGAGCAAACTGGCCATCCCTACATAGGATCCAAACCCGCGGCCTTGGTGTTATCAGCACCGCACTCTCCCGAGTGAGCCACGGGCCGGCCCTAGAAGAAGACTATATTTTCATTCATTCAACAAAGATTTACTGAGTGCCATGTTAGTTAGCTTCAGCAGCCATAACACAATGCTGGGTAGCTTAAACAACAGAAATTTATTTTCTCACAGTTCTGGAGGCTGCAAGTCCAAGATCAGGGTGCCAGCACAGCTGGGTTCTGGTGGGGGCTCTCTTCCTGGCTTGCAGCCAGCCACCTTCTTGTTGTATCCTCACACAGCAGGGGAGGGCTCTGGTGTCTCTTCTTATTTTTATAAAGACAATAATTCCATCATGGGGGCTCTACTCTTATGACTTCATCTGAACCTAATCACCTCCCAAACTTCCCATCTCCAAATACCATCACACTGAGGGTTAGGGCTTCAATGTATGAATTCAGGGGGACACAATTCAGTCCACAGCAAATGCCTTCCTGTGCCTGGCACTGTGTTTTGTACTGGAAATATGAGGGGTCCATGGAAATATGACGGTTCACAAAAAGATTCATAATCTTTTTTTTTTTTTTTAGCAGCTGGTGGGGACGCGGATACAAACCCTTGACCTCGGTGTTATAACACCATGCTCTAAACAACTGAGCTAACTGGCCTACCTAAAGATTCATAATCTTTTAATTCCATTTTTCCATGAACTTTTTGAAATATCCTCATACAAATCTCTGTCTTCCTGGAGTGAGGAGAAACAGACAATAAATGAGTAAACAAAATCAATTCATTTCTGAACATGATGACTGCCAGGAAGGAAATAAACTTGGTATTGAGATAGAAAATAATGGGGTGAAAGGTGAGGAGTCCACAATGCCCTTCTGATGATGAAACATTTAGGCTAAGACCCAAGGAATAAGATGGAGCCAGCCGTCAAAGCCTAGCCAGGAAAAGGGTATTCCAGGTAGAAGGGACAGCGAGGAAAATGTCCTGAGGTGGGAAGGGACTTGGCATGTTCTAGGACCAGATACAAGACCACTTGTATCTGACTTGATACTTGACTTGAGGGTGAGTGAAACAAGAAGAGATTCTAGTGGAAGCCAGGGACTGGATTACCTGCAGTTTTAGTAGTCAGTAATACCTGGGTATTTTTTGGTACCATGGCACTTGTTATGAGTTAAACTCAATTGCTTTCAATCCTGTAGAATGTTTGTTGATAATTCAGCTTCTTCAATTCACTCCGCCTACAAGGATACCCTTTGAAACCAAGTTACGTGTGTTCGGTAACTCAGGAAGAGTGTTTGGTAACTCTGGAAGACTCAAGAGGGAGCGAATACCATCACCAAAGTTAAGCCCAAGTATATTCATTGCCTGAGGCAAGCTTCCATCATTGTCTTAATAATGAATTCTTAGAACATCTGACCGCACACTGAAATCAGCTGGGGATAACCAGTCCTGCACAATAATGTGACCAATTTTAACTGACCCTCTTGAACTAGAGACCTGACCCCTAAGGGTTAGGATGCAGTGTGACTTGTTAGAACTGAGGAAGTAACACACACAACGATGAAAACCCACGCTATTGGCCTCCTATAACCTAGCCAACCCAAACCCATCAAGCATTTTTCCCTCCTCATCTAGCACCAAGGGGCTTTTGTCCTGGCACAAAAGCCTGAGGGAGCCTTTGTATACAACCCTGATGTTATTTGCCACAACACCCTTGAAAGGTAGAAAGTATTTGCTTCATGGAGCTTTTGGTAAGTTCAGTCCTTTCCCCCAACCTCACCAAGTGTTTCAGAGTAGAATCCAAGGTTCTCCTCACCTGCAAAGCAGCTCTAAGCCCTCCTCTGCTGCTATGTGTTGCAGTGGAAACATACCTGAAAAACACGCAAAGATAAAATGCAGGAGCTGCATGGGAAATTGAAGCTTTTTACCTCCAGCGTCTACAGTTTGGAGGGTAAGCTTGAGTGACTTTTAAGGACTTGGTACAGTGCATGGATCCTCATAGTTTCAACCACGTGATTTTAGAAATTATTGAATGTATTACAAACATCGTAAGTGCTAGTTTAAATGTTTAGTCATCGAGGGAAAATAGGTATTGTTACCTAAAAGGATCTGATCTAATGAAATGCAAATACTGAAAAGAGAAGGAATATTTGAAAATTTATGAGGGGCAAGACAAATTGATAATGTCATGAGACAGGGCAGGCACATCATCCGTGTACACCTCGGAATCAAACGAAGACCTGAGAAACCAGAGAGATTATTTCACCTTTCAGACCTGGAGTGTTAAATTTCTGCTGCCAATTCTCAGTAAACCGAATGATTGCCCAGGGAGTATATAGATATTTAGTAGATACAACCATTTTAATTCTAGAAATACGCCCTGTCGGCTTTTTAATTCTTTCTTGAACTGGACTATAATGTAGAACTATTTTAATATCAGTTGATTGTACTAGAGTCTAATTAGATTAACGACCAAACAATTGAAGCTTTGTTTCTTATCTAATATTTCAGCATGCCATCTGAATGGGCATGGTTATCATGCCAATGTGGTATTTAAAAGCCATATATTTTACAACATTTACTTAGGTTTTATTTATTTATTTACTTATTTTGGCAGCTGGCCAGCATGGGGATAGATTGGGTTTACCCTGAAGTATTTTCACTTTCAAAAAACGGGGGAGAGCCAAGAGTTAAAGAGACACTGAATTATTATATTAAGTGCCTCTGAGTATATGCCACTATAAACCCTTCAAGATGACTGGTTTCATGGATTTAAAGAAACTGGAAGAAAGGAAATGAGTGAGGGAGGAAAGTGAGTTTGCAGAGTGTTCCTTGAACAGTTTGTCCTCAGGCTTTTAGTCCCACCCAGCTTTAGTCATTAGCTCTAAGATCAAACAGGACTTTATGTTGGGAGGAACACTGATGAGAAGACCATATAAGTGGAAACGAGCAAAGACCTAAGCAGAACATGCAGCTCAGAAGAGAGACTCTGAAGAGAGAGGTCAGGGGCTTCCGTCTAATTCATATCTGTTAAGTCTATGATTCTTTTCCTGGTTTCTCTGCCATTCATTAATTTCTTCATTCATTCATTCAACTTATTGAGTACCAGACATTGTCCTAGTCATTAGGAAATCTTTTATTGACTTTCTCTTAGTCTCCATTGTTTTCAAGAATGAAGGAAACTGAGCAACTGACAACTGTTTCTGGTGTGTGGAACACACAAGTTCCATTTGGACTTCCTTTCCCTAAACCAGTCTGAAGGGGCAGGGCCAGGAAAGGACTCCGCGACCCTAAAGTTGAGCTGGACTCACTATAAAACAGGAAAAAGAGGATTAAGAAATGTTTGTTACCATCTTCAAAATGACTACCCTTGACTAAACATTGCAGATGAGGAAGGAACACAGAACACTTCCCAAATTGTGTTCGTGGAATATTTGCTTGAGTGATGGTATTATGTCTTCTTTGCGGTCTGGGCCTTGGCTGAGGCATGCGAGGATCTCAGGGTCATGCAAGTGCTTTTCTGCAAGAGGTGCCTTCTCAAGTTTTGTGTCCTAGGTGACTCGGTCACCTTATTCAGTCCTGGCTCTGCAATTAATTCTCTTCTCTACTACCTCTACTCCCTCCACTCCTGCCCCAAAGAGTCCACTGCCAAATAAATTTGGAAAATATTGCTTACCATATACAGTATATTCTTCAGATCCCCACCTGCATCTTCTGGTTTATATATAGTACAGTAAAGAAATCCAACAATCCTATTTAATCCTGCATTTCCCACATGTATTAGACCATGGAATTCTTTCCTTTTAAAGAAATACTTAATATCTCATGCAACATTTGGAGATGTTGGTTAAGAAATACCTTGGAATGGTTGTATACAGAATATACTCATTATTTTGAAAAGCATTCTTTGCTGAATTATAGTTATTTTCTATTCTGAGTATAGATTGATTTGCAAGTTGAACTAAGCCCTCCAGCCTCTGAATAAGGAAAGGATTAGAATGTTTTCTTAGGGCCGGCCTGGTGGCGCACTGCTACAGTGCCCCGCTTGGGAGCATGGTGGCGCTCCCACTGAGGGTTCGGATCCCACATACAGACCGGCCGCTCACTGGCTGAGCGAGGTGCGGGTGCAACACTGAGGGTTGCGATCCGTTGCCGGTCATGAAAAAAAAGACAAAAAGGAAAAAAAAAAGAATGTTTTCTTATATCCTCTAATTTCCAGCTCGTCATTTCATTAATTCAACCAACATTGGTTAAACACCTACTATGTGTTAGGAATACAAAGCTGAGGAATACAAATGGAGCTCCTTACCCCTACGGGGCTAATGAAGAGCAGAGGCCTGCACAGCTATAAATTCAAATACAATTTGATAATTGCTGAAAAAGAGCAAAACAAAGAAGGAAAGCAGCTCACAAAAATATCCTCTGATTATTATACCTCCAAACCAAATTAGCAGCTCCTTACAGAGAAGAGTCATTTGCGGTATTTGTCAGTCTTTCCTATAACACCTTGTAGGGACTGTGTACATAATAGGTGCTCAATAAATACTCATCAGATAAATAATTGGAGGAGAAATCTTGTAACTTAATTGATGTATATTTGGTTATAATATCTACTAAGGATCACTTGTTAAAACACTTTTTACGGGCCGGCCCAGTGGTGCACTGGACAGTGCGCCACTTGGGAGCACAGCGGCGCTCCCGCCGAGGGTTTGGATCCCATGTGGAGACCGGTTCCTGCCCGCTGGCTGAGCGCGGTGCGGGCGCAACACCGAGGGTTGCGATCCCGTTGCTGGTCCCCGGTACGGGTGCGACACCGAGGGTTGTGATCCCGTTACCAGTCAGTAAAAAAGACAAAAAAAGGAAAAAAAAACACTTTTTAAAAAACTCGAAAAAAGTTGGTACTAACCCCTCTGCAGTTCAGTTTTTCCATCTGTAAAATATGAATAATAGTCCTAATTTCATGGGGGTTTTTAGAGGATTAAATGAGAATGTACATAAAGCAGCTGTTATATTATGCAACAGATGACCTGTGAACTACAGGTATTATGACTACAATACACTGTGTTTTTTATCCACAAAGTTATCATAATGGTACTCTGATTTGACAAAAGGGTCACTTAGAGCTTTACTGGGCTCCATCAAATGCCCTCTTGCTTTCCAAGAACATAGTTTTGAAAAGCTGGGTGAACACATGCAGGCCAAGAGTGCTGAGTAAGACTACACACACGCGCGCGCGTGCGTGCGCGCGCGCGCACACACACACACACACACACACCAACATAGCGCATACAACACAACATACAGTCAACACAACACATTCCACAACACAGCACACACAGCACCACACACCCTCACATCACAACACATGCACTCCCCCTTCCCTTCCCCCTAAAAGGTGCTAGCAGCAGCTCCCTAAATGGTCTGATCTCCCCAAATCTCCAGTGTGGACTTGCCATGAAGTGGTCAGGTTGAGCCCTTTCCAGAAGGCCCTGTTTTGAGATGTAAAGTAGGCCTGATAACGAGGAGGGAGCTCCCACCAGCAGGACCCGGCTTGGTGTTAGGACTGGTCAACGCTCCATGTGCTCTGCCTGTGCCCCTCGCTGGTTGCTACTGCAGAGTAAAATTGGTTGAATTGCTTTATCCTCCCACTAACCGAAATGCGTCCTGTTTGACAGCTTGGAGCCATGGTCACCTGGATGTCCCTGCCTGCCCCTGCAGTGTTTACTAAACAGGCATTGGAATTGGGTGACTTGCTAAGTATGCAGATTCTCCTATAAAGATCTCTGGGAATTGGACCCAGAGAGCTGTGTTTTGAAGACGTTTGGAGGATTTCAGGCGATCGGTGCGATGTTTGGGAAGTACTGTGCCACGGCACTTTGCTCCAAGTCTTGCCCACAGCTGGCCTTCCACATCTGTAGAAAGAACTAATGACCTCCCAGAGGGCAGGGCCTTGAGCAACGCAGAAGACATTTGGCAGAGGGGCGTGTGTGCGTGTCTGTGCACATACACATGCATGCGTGTCACGTGGCCTACAAAATAGAGTTCGTTCTGTGGCGTAAGATGTTGTCTATAAGTTAGAACCAGAGGACCCAAGAGT
>NW_007728803.1:232324-236410 GCF_000696425.1 Galeopterus variegatus | reverse complement strand
AAATAGAGTTCGTTCTGTGGCGTAAGATGTTGTCTATAAGTTAGAACCAGAGGACCCAAGAGTGAAACAAAGTTTTTTCCCCAAATTTTTATTTTGAAAAATTTCAAACTTACAGAAAAGTTGAAAAATAGTACCAACACCACCCATTATTCTTCAGGTTCAACAAGTGTTAATATTTTACCACATTCACTTTATTTCTTTCTCTCTTCACGTGTGTGTGTGTGTGTGTGTGTGTGTGTGTGTGTATGTGTATACATATACATATATATATATTTATACTCATATATAAAGAGAAAGAGATACACACAAAACATATATATTTACTTTTTTTTTTAAAAAAGTTACAAGTTAGTTGTAGGTACAGTGACACTTCACTCACCAGTACTCTGAGAACAAGGACGTTCTCCCATGTAACCACAATATAATTACTGACCTCAAGATGTTTAACACAGATGCAGTGTTATTATCTAATGCACAGTCCGTATTTGAATTTTCCCAGGTGTCTCAATAACATCCCTTGAAGTGGATAGGGTTTGTTTTTCCTTCTGCTCGGGTATCCAATAAAGGCTGATACATTGTGTTTAGTTGTCTTATTTCTTCAGTCTCTTCTCTTTGTCTTTTATACCCTTGATATTTTTGGAGCCCAAGTTCCAGTTGTTTTGCCAAGTGTCCCTTAATTTGGAACTCTCTGATTCTTTCCCTATGACTAGAACTAACATTTTTGGCTGGAATACTGTGTGCTTCTGAGTGCATCCCCTCAGAGGCGCATGATACCAATTATTTGGTGATGTTCAACTTTGATCACTTGGTTAATATCCTGCCTGTCAAGTCCACCATTATAACAGTACATTTTCCTGTGTAATTTACAAGTAATTCACATGAGATCATGTACATATCCTGTTTTCCACAACCTTCCACCCAATGGTGATTTTTGTCTGAATTGATTATTACTACAGTGTTGTAAAATGATGGTTTTCTATTGTTTTCATTTCTTCTAAATTTATTAGTTGGTATTATTCTGGGGAAAAAAAAGTCTTTCCCTGTACCCAACATTTTTTATTTATAGTAACATTTAGTAATAATAATCCAATGGATTATACTCTGTTCCTGTCTTTATTCATTTTGATGTTTATACTGTCTATAATGTGGCCAAAGTCCCTTCAGACTGGTACCCCTGTCCTTTTCAGATAGCCACCTCAGTTTTTGAAAGTGTCTTTACTGTCTGGCAGAAGATGTTCCAGATTCACCTTTGTACTTTCTTTGCTCCAACACTGGAATTGGTCATTTCTCCAAGGAGCCCTGATTCTTTTTGATGGAGAACAGTATTTAGAAACCAAGTTATAGGTGGTAGGTGTGCTCATTACTATTGGGAAAATATTCTCCCAGGCTGTATCATTAGACAGAGCTAGGACACATGTGTATGTATATACCCTTACACATACACACAAATGAGGGTACTTTTAAAAGTTTGTGAAAAGATTTGTATTATATATATATATATTTTTTAAGATGACTGGTAAGGGGATCTCAACCCTTGGCTTGGTGTTGTCAACACCACGCTCAGCTAGTGAGCCAACCAGCCATCCCTAAATAAGATCCGAACCTGTGGCCTTGGTGTTATCAGCACCGTGTATTATCTTTTAATTCTATTTTTTTCCACGAACCTTTTGAAGTACGATTGCATACCCACACTTATCAACAGCTACTTCTATATCTACCTATACTTATGAAAAACCATGAGTTCATACTGATAGCTCCTATCCCAAACCAACAGCACAGGATTCTTTCTATTTTTCACCCTTTCCGTATTTGCAACTCAGTTCTTCAACTGTGAGAAACCATATAGAAGAGAAAAATTAATTTTGCAAACATTGTGTTATATCCATAGACTAGAATTCTACTCAATCATAAAAAGGAATGAACTAATGCCTACACATAACATGGATGAATCCTAAAAATTATGTTGAGCAAAAGAATCAAATACACAAAATAATCAGATACACATTACTGTATATATTCCTTTATACAAAGTCCAAGAACAAGCAAAATTAAACTATGATGATAGAAATCAGAAAGTTGCTTCTGGAGGGTTTTGGAGGACTGACTGCAAAGGAAAACAAGGGGATTTTCAGGGGATATGGAAATGTTCTAGATCTTATTCTCAGTGGTGGTTACCCAGGTATATTAGATTGTCAAAATTCATTGAACCAAACACTTAAAATCTATACATTTTGTTGTATGTAAATTATGCCTTAATAAAAAAGAAAGATGTAAAAATACATTTATGCTCTGCATAACAATGTTTCAATCAACAACAGACCACATATACAATGGTGGTTGGGGCAATAGGCTAAACCATATAGCCTAGGTGTGTATTAGGCTACCATCTAGGTTTGGGTAAGTGCACTCTGTGATGTTCACAAAGCAAGAAAATTGCCTAATGATGCATTTCTCAGAATGTATCCCTGTTACTAAGCAACACATGAATGTATACAATTGCTCTAAAATGAAAAGTTATTCAACTTCACTCATTATAAGAGGATGCAAATTAAAACTGCACTGAGATACCATGTTCACCTGTATAAATGACACAAAAATCAAAAGCTTGACAACACACATTGTTGGTAAGACTGTGGAGAAATGGGCATTCTCATTTGCTGGTGGGAATGCAAAAGAGAATAGTCCCAACAGAGGGGAATTTAACTATCTTAAAATAGGTATACTTACCCTTTGTCCTGTCAAACTCACTTCTGGGAATTTATCCTGAATGTGTAGTCTAATGCTAGATTTGCATATATGTTTGAGTCTACTTCTGGATTTCCTATTCTTTCTTACTGGCCTGTTTCCATATGCTCCAATACCCATAGTTTTAATTGTAGAGGCTTTATATTATGTTTTAATGTCTATTAGGCTTGTTCTCCTTACCTTTCTTTTCAGTTTTTCTAGCTATTCTTGTGTACCTTATTTTTAAATATATATAAAGTTTAGAATCAACTTTCTAGTTCCAGAAACAAAAACTGATCAGCATTTTTATTGGAATTTCATTAAATATATAATTTAGGAATAAATGACATCTTTATAATGGTGCAAAAAAAAGAGATGTCTTTCCATCAAGTGCACTTTTACATCTTTCGTATAGCTTTTGCACATTTCTTATTAATAGGTAAATATTTTATCTTTGTTGTTGTTGCTACTTTAAATGGGATTTTTGCTTTCATTATCCCTTCTCACTGGTCATTGTTTGTGTATATGAAGCTATTGATTTCTATAGGTGAATTTTACATCTTGTTATATTATTGAATTATTTTATTAAGTTCATTTTACCATGGAATCTCTTGGGTTTTACAAGCATATTGTCATATCACCTGCAAATATAAATAGTTCTACTTTGCTTTTTTCAGCTCTTATGCCTCAAATTGCTTCCTCTTATCTGATTGCATTGGCTGATACCTCCAATACAGTGTTAAATAGTAGTGGAGATAGTTAAGACAGATCCTTGCCATATGCCTAACTTTAATAATAATGTCTCTAGTGTTTTCCAATTAAATAAAACACTGGCTTTGTGACATATGTATTTTTATCATATTAAAGAAATATCCATCTTCTTATTTTATTGAGTATTTTTATTTGGAATGAGTGTTGAATTTTGTCAAAAGTCTTTTCATCATTTATAGGAACAATCATATAACTGTTCTTCTTACATTAGCATAGTGAATTATATTAATGAATAGCCTAATATCAAACCATTCTTGCATTCCTGACATAAATTCTACTTGATCCTGATTTATTTTTATGTAGGGTATTAGATCCTATGTTGCTAATGTTTTATTTAGTATTTTTTAGCATTATTCATGAGTGAGACTGATCTTTACTTTTGTGTGTGTGCTATATTTATTAGGTTTAAGTATAAATGTCAATCTTAATTTATAAAACATTTAGACATTTTTCTCTGTTTTCTATTATCTGGAGTAATTCACATAGCATTGGTATTATTTGAGTTTTGAAGGTTTGATAGAATTCTCTTGTGAGACCATCTTAGAGTGATGATTTTTTATGGGGCAGTTCTTTGAAATTTTTTTTTTTTTT
>NW_007728803.1:224187-231378 GCF_000696425.1 Galeopterus variegatus | reverse complement strand
ACCCTCGGTGTTGCTCCCGCGCCTTGCTCAGCCAGTGAGCAGGAACCGGTCCGCATGTGGGATCCGAACCCTCAGCGGGAGCGCCCCCGCACTTCCCAAGCGGCGCACTATAGCAGTGCGCCACCGGGCCGGCCCTCTTTGAAATATTTTTTAATACCTCTATGAAAATTTATCTGCTTAAGCATTTTCTCTCTAATGGAGTCAATTGCACAAAATTATATTCCTAGGAAGTTACCCATTTCACTTAAGTTTTCAAATTTATTTATGTAGGATGGTGCAATGTAATCTCTCATGACTTTAAAGATTTCCTTCATGTTAAAATTTCTCGCTTTTCTTTTTTAGTATATTTATATTTTCTTCTCTGTCTTCTTTGTTAGGTTAGCTAGTGTTTCCCCTGCCCCAAAGAATTTCCATTTTTATTTTAGTTCTGTTATTTTCCTGTTTTTTAAGCCCATTAACTTCTATCTTAATATGTATTACTTCTTTCCTCGCACTTTCTTTTAGTTGACTTAGTTGTTTTTCTAGCTTTTTGAGTTGAAGTTTAATTCACTTGTTTTTCTTCTTTTATCTGTGTTAACATTAATATTTAAGCCTATGTATTTCTCTCAGGTCACTGCTCTAATATATTTCATAAATTCTCAAATATAGTGCTTTATTATTATTATTTTTTAGAAATACCACTACTGCAGTTTTTTATTTCCACTCTCACCTAAGTGTTGTTTAATAGAGAGTGTTTTTTTTTGTTTGTTTGTTTGTTTGTCCTTTTTGAGACCGGCCGAAATACCACTACTGCAGTTTTTTATTTCCACTCTCACCTAAGTGTTGTTTAATAGAGAGTGGTTTTTTTTGTTTGTTTGTTTGTTTGTTTGTCCTTTTTGAGACCGGCCGAGACCGGCCACACCGCGCTCAGCCAGTGAGTGCACCGGTCATCCCTATATAGGATCCGAACCCGCGGCGTCAGCGCCGCATTCTCCCGAGTGCGCCACGGGCTCGGCCCAATAGAGAGTGTTTTAATTTTCACCTGTAAAGGCCTTTAAAATGTTTTGTAGTTTTGTTTTATTGTGATAAGAAGTATGTTTTAAAGTACTTATTGGTTAACATTTTTTTCTCCCAGAATATTCAAGTAAAACTGACATGGGCAGATGTGCTATATTAACCTGGTGGCATATTGTAGCCCCCAGCCTGCAACCACATATCCCTGACAACATGTTTGGCATTTTTTTTGTCAGACTTCTTAAAGGGTAGAATCAGTTCTTATGATGTTCTAGTATTACCTACTTATCAATATAATGAAAGTGTTTGATTAAAATAGTCTGGATAAATCAAACCATATGGTTCAGTAGAATATTAACCTAAAATATGTACAGATGCTCCTTGACTTACTATGGAGTTATGTCCTGATAAACCTATCATAACATAGAAATATTGTAAGTCAAAAATTCATTTAAGACACCTAACTTACTGATATAATTTGGATATGTTTGTCCCCCCAAAGCTCATGTTGAAATCTGATCCCCAATGTGGCAATGTTGGGAGGCTGTTTGGGTCGTGATCCCTCATGAGTAGATTATTGCCCTCCCTGAAGGAGTGGGGGGCAGTGAGTGAGCTCTTGCAGACATGGGTTAGTTCCCCTGAGAGCTGGTTGTTAAAAGGAACCCAGCACCTCCCCTCTTCTCTCTCTCTTGCTTCCTCTCACCATGTGATCTTGCACCCACTGGCTGCCTGCTGCTTTCCAGCATGAGTGGAAGCAGCCTGAGGCCCACACCAGATGCAGCTGTCCCAGAATCATGATCCAAATACACCTCTTTTCTTTACAAATTACCCAGACTCAGGTAATCTCTTACAGCAACACAAAAACAGACATATCATAGCTTAGGCTAGCCTACCCTAAACATGCTCAGAACACTTACATTAGCCTGTAGTTGGGCAAAATCATCTAGCACAAAGCCTATTTTATAATAAAGAATTGAATATCTCATGTAATTTATTGAATATTGTATATTACATTGACATAGCGATGGTTTTGCACCATCTGAAAGCTGAAAAATCAAAAATTGAACTATCATGAGTCAGGAACCATCTGTGTACACACTCAGTTTTCTTGTGGTTCAATACTTTTATAAAAACTAAATGCTTTGTTTTCAGTCCACTCCTTGTTTTTCAGTCTGCATCTCATTTGACTCTTGGCCAGCACTTGACACTGTTGCCCCCGTCTTTGTTATTGAAACATTTTCTCCCTTTTGTTTGATTAAACCATAGTCTCCTTTCTTTTGGCTTACTGGAAACTCCTTATCAATTTCCTTTTGGAAATTTTGCCCAACACTTAATGTAGCATTCCTCAGGACTCTGTCTTAGATTTTATTTAACATTCAACTGATATATATTGATCCTTCTTTATGCCAGGCACTATTCTAGGTCCATAGGATACATTAGTAAACAAAACAGACAAACAAAAATTATCCCTGCCCTTGGAGAAATTTTTAAGTGTACATGTAATAAAATAAATTATTACAAAAGCTAGACGTTGATAAGCGCTTAAGAAAATAAAATAAACACAACAGGGGAAGAGGCATTTGGGCAAGGACTTTAAAAAGGTAAAGGAGCTGACATGTGGCTATCTAGACAAAGAGAATTTCAGGGAGGGAGTATGTCTGGAAGGTTCGAGAACAAGAAGGATGCCCTGGTGGTGGACTGGAGGAGACAGTAGGAGATGAGGTCAGAGAAAGAACGGGCTCCCATCCTGCCAGGACTTAAAAGCCGTTGTTGGGATCTTGTCTCTTCTGAGTGAGATGGGGGGTCATTGTGGAGTTTTGAGAAGAATCAAGTCATCAAAAGGATCACTCCAGGTGCTGAAGGGAGAAGAGACTGGAGGTGGCAGGAATGGCAGCAGAGACCAGCTCAGAGGCTTTGGGAGTGAGTCAGATCGACAGTGACCATCTCAGGATGAACTTAGGTACCTGGGCTTTCATGGTTCCAGTTACTATTCATGTGCTGGTACTCCCTAGTCTATTTTTTCCGGTGCAGTCTCTCTCCTGAGTTTCAGACCTACGTATCCGAATACATACTGGTCATCTCCTCTTTCAGTGTTTTATAGGCACCCTAGTCTCTACTCTTTCCTCTAAAACCTTTGTTTCTTTTCCTCCCATGCTCCCTCTCTGTCACTACTAAGCCACACAGCCACATCTTCTTCTTAAGGCATTATCTTTAGAAGGCCACTGTAAACACTTATGTTAGTGGACAATCTGTTCTGGCTCATAAACACTTTGGGTTTCATTAACACATCATTGTGATTTAGTTGATCAGATCTTCTGCCTGTAACAGTGGCTTGAAGGATTGGACATAAGATACATAGGTTTTAATTGGGATAGGATGATGGAATGCTGCCTTAGAAGACAGTTCAGGTCAGGGTGTATATGTTGATGGGATGCTGAATACCCTGAACACAGAGGATGGAAATTACAGAGTGAATTTTTTTCATTTTGCAGCTTGGCCCAACAGGGACACTGCCGTTGCAACACATAATTCTGAAATTGTCAGTACGAATAGTAAATTTATCATGTAGCCAGTATGCAAAATTTAAGTCTTTGTATATTTTGTAGAATTGAATGTGTAAATTTAATTTTCTTCCACCTCAGAAAATTTTTTGTTCACACCCCATTATACTTTTAGTATTTGGCATTTATTCTTTTAACTTGTAGCAAAGGAGGTACTTTTGCCCTGGAAAATATTTAGTGAGAAGAGTGTGTGATTCCTTTCTCTGTGATCTTTGTTTTTTCATAATTTGTGTGTAAAGGAGCTTAAGAAATATCGTGTGTGTGTGTATGTCTAATTCTTATAAGTGGGTTTTTAGAAAATAGTTCATACAAGGTAAATAAGTCTTCCTAGATTATATTTTTACCACATCATACCTGTATGTGGGAAAGAGTCTTGTAAAAATCATTAATGTGAAACTAACTAGGCCAATGAGAGCTATTATTTTTTATTAGAAAATTAACTCCAAAATTAATGTTTAAATGCAAAATTAATGTAGTTAAAAATGCAATTAAGTCTAATTCCTTGACACTTGAAAGCTCCCTTTATATATCTATCATTTATTCAACGAATGTTTATCAAAGGCTTGCTCTGTACTGGCAGTATACTTGCGCTAGGGTTAGAGTATTAGCAGAGACAAGCTTATCACTGTGGAGCTGAATTTTAGTGCAGAAGGCAGACAACGAATAAGTAAAACCAACTGCTGCTTGTGTTCTTGTAATAAGAGCTAGGAAGGAAATAAACAGAGTGGAGATGCACACACACACACACAGAGACCTGGGGAGGCTACTCGAAGGGGGGTCTCTTTGTGGAGGTGAGGGTGAGTTGAGACTTGACACCTGAAGGATGAGCTCTAGGCAGTCATGAGAATGGGGACATGCCTCCAGCAGAGGACCAGCAGGAGCAAAGGCTGAGAGGCAGGAAAGGCTTAATGTTCAAGAAACAGAAAGGAGGCATGAGGGGCTGCAGAGAAGTGACCAAAAATGAGAGGCACAGAACAGGCTGGAGAGAGGGCAGAAGCCAGATCATGCAGTTCTTTGTGGGTCTCAGTACAGAATTTGGACTTCATTCTGAGTGTGCCAGAAGGATGATGAAGGGTTTAAGCAAAGGAATGACATGACCTGATGCTGTCCTCTGCTTTCTTTTAATTGTAGAAAAATATGCCTAACATAAAATTTACCATTTTAAGCATCTTTAAAATGTATAATTAAGTGGCATTTAGTACATCACACTGCTGTGCCACCATCACCACTGTCCATCTCCAGAACCCTTTCATCTTCCCCAACTGAAACCTCATCCCCATTAAACACTAACTCCCCACTCCCACTCCCGCAGGCCCTTAGAACCACTCTTCTACTTTCTGTCTCTATGAATTTGCATATTCTAAGTATCTCATGTAAGTGGAATCATACAGCATCCGTCCTCTTGTCTGGCTTATTTCACTTAGCATTACGTTTTCAAGGTTCATCCATGTGGTAGCATGTATCAGAATTTCATTCCCTTTCAAGGCTAAATAATATTCCGTTGAATGCATATGCCACATTTTGTTTATCCATTCTTTTGTTGATGGATGCTGTCCTTTGTCTTTTCATGAAGGATTATTATCTCACTACTTTTAGGGGGAAGAAATAACAAACTGAAAAACAGTTGTTGAATGGGGGTGTATCTCATAGGATTTATACCCAACATACTGATGTGTAAATAAGATGTCAGTTTGTTTTTCTTTCACATTGAGGTAGATAGTCTGGAACTACTATAATGGCTCCCATGGTCAAAACAGTTGTTGAATGGGGGTGTATCTCATAGGATTTATACCCAACATACTGATGTGTAAATGAGATGTCAGTTTGTTTTTCTTTCACATTGAGGTAGATAGTCTGGAACTACTATAATGGCTCCCATGGTCATCAGGACCATGCTGGCTTTCTCCTCCATCATCTTTATGACAAGGCATTCACACTCGAGGTCAACTTATGGTCACATGCTAACTACAACAGTTCCCACAACCATCTGTGGACTCCAGGCTGCAAGAAGAAGAAAGGGGGTAAGCCAACCAAAACGGCGCCCCCACCAACCCAGTGCTGTTCTTTAAAGAGCTCTCCTGGAAGCTCAGTGGTCACCCTTGCCCACAATGGAGGCTGGAGATCTAGTCGTACAGGTTGCACCTTGCCACACCCTGCATTGTTCAGAGGTCTGTTAGTAAGGATGGAGCAAAGAAATTCCTGACTGTCTCAGAAATAACGGAAGTGTTCCTGGTGTCCTGGAATTTTGGCAGCTTGTGATGGTTGAGTTTCAAAATTATAACAATGACTCAGTGTAAAAGACATCGTCTTTTTAAGAGGAGACAGTGTGTGGCAATTAAGTTGCCCTGCTGTTACCTAACATTCAAATTGGCCCATAAGCTACTTCCTTGTCCTATATAATTACGTTTGGAATCTACTTTTAAATGATATAACTCAGAGGTTCATGTATTTATTGGCTAAAAATAAGTCTTTTGTTATGCAGTTGCTGTTGGCTTTGTTATTTTTCTATCTTTTTTGTTAAAAATTTAAACTTAAAAAGGACTCAGGTTACTTGTACAATTTCAAGAGTGGGCAGAGGTTGAAAAAACAACAGCAGCAGCAGCAGAAATGAAAGGGAGTGAATATATCCAGTCAGATGCCCTTTTCTCTTGTTAAAAATAAATAAAATCGCTACTTTTTTTCATGTTTTCTTTACCCACTTAAGGCACATAAGATGCACTTTTCTTCTCCTTTATTTTTTTTCTTTATTTTTGTGTGAAGGTATGATTTACATATTAAAGTCTGAAAATCCTAAATGTAAAGCTCATTGAATTTTTACATTTTACATTGAGATTATACACCTGAGTTAACTGGCAACTGGATCAAAATATGAGATCATTTCTGCATCCAGAAGTTTTCCCCAAGTCCCATACTGGTCAATTTCCCCCCCAAATTCAACCACCCTTCTGGTTCTTATAACTGTAAGTTAATTTTGTCTGTTCAATAAAATACATCTTTTTAACTTTTCATTTGGAAGCTTGCAGAAAGGTTGCAAGAACAGTACAAAGAACATTGCTATGCCTTTTATCCAGATCCTCCTGTTGTTAGCATTTCTCTCCTTCACTTTCTCATCTGTCCCTTTTCTCTCCATCCTTCTCCCCACCTCCACCTCCCTTCCTCCTTCTGCCTCTCTTTTCCTTTCTCTTTCTCTCTCTCCCTCTCTTTACACACACACACACACACACACACACACACACAAACGTGATATTTTCCTGAACCATGTGAGAGAAAGTTACATACATCATACCCGTTAGCATTTCTCTCCTTCACTTTCTCATCTGTCCCTTTTCTCTCCATCCTTCTCCCCACCTTCACCTCCCTTCCTCCTTCTGCCTCTCTTTTCCTTTCTCTTTCTCTCTCTCCCTCTCTTTACACACACACACACACACACACACACGCACACACACACACACAAACGTGATATTTTCCTGAACCATGTGAGAGAAAGTTACATACATCATACCATTTTACCACTAAAAACATCAATGTGTATGAATATTTCCTAAGAATAAGGACATTCCACTAAACATAAGGACTTTCTTTTTTTTTTTTTTCCTATATAAAGATGACCGGTAAGGGGATCTCAACCCTTGGCTTG
>NW_007728803.1:213017-223958 GCF_000696425.1 Galeopterus variegatus | reverse complement strand
CCGCGGCCTTGGTGTTATCAGCACCGCACTCTACTGAGTGAGCCACGGGCCAGCCTAGGACTTTCTCTTATACAACCTCAACATAGTTATCAACCACAAGAAATATAATTTTTTTTTTTTTTTAAGATGACTGGTAAGAGGATCTTAACCCTTGACTCGGTGTTGTCAGCACCAAGCTCACCCAGTGAGCTAACCAGCCATCCCTATATGGGATCCGAACCCGTGGCCTTGGTGTTATCAGCACCACACTCTCCCGAGTGAGCCACGGGCCGGCCCCGAAATATAATATTAATATAATATTTTAATCTAATCCACCATCGATACTCCAGCTTTGCCAATTGACTCAGTAATGTTCTTTATAGCTCACCCTCCCCCCACCCCCCAGCATGGGATCTAGTCTAGGATCTGGCATTTCATTGTCATATCTCTTTAGACTCCTTTAATCTGGAACAGTTGCTCAGCCTTTTATGACAGTGACATTTTTGGAGAATACAGGTCTTCTCCCCTTTTTAAAATAGAGTGTTGCTCACTTTGGTTTGGTCTGATGTTTTCTTTGATTGGATTCAGGGTATGCGCCCCTAGCCATAATGCCACCTGTGTGGTGATGTGTCCTTCTCAGAGTATCGTGCAGCTCTATGCACATGATGTCCACTGCCCCTCGTTGGTGATGTTGATTTTGATCACCTGGTCAAGTATTGTCTAATTTTTCCACTGACTACTTACTTTTTTTCCTTTGTAACTAATAAGCAATCTTTTGAGAGACATTTAAAAATCATGCAAATGTCCAGTCCCTCATCAAACTCACCTACTAGATTTAGCATCCAGTGAAAATTCTTGTCAGTATCAATATTTACTTTGATGATTGCAAAAATGGTTTTAAACTGCTGCACTCCATTTTAAACTTTATTTCAGAATGATGTTAGATTTTAGAACCTCTCAGAAAGAACAAACCAACAACCAATTCCTAATTTCTCTTAGCATGGTCTATCTCTTTATTCTGCTTGCTGCAATGTATTTGAAGTAACCCTTCTCCCACACATCCTTTTGTCCTGTTTACTTCAGCTGCAGAGTTATGGCAGATATTGGCCATGCAAGAGTTTTCCAGGAATCAGGCTTTTAAGCACATCAGGGCACTTGATATTCACTATCTTTAGACCCTTAGAAAATGAAGCACCTCATCTTCCATTTAGAAAAATAAACATAGACTTATAAGATGATTATTCTGAAGACAGAAACCCAAATTATTGGTTTTCAGAGTGGTTCTTGGGGGAGGGAGAAGCTATAGTTCCAATTTAGTATGGTGTTTTAGATAAACACTTTAAAGCCCAGCATTAGAAATTACATAAGAAAAATTAGGAGTGGTGGGGAAAATATGATGTTGATGTTTTTAAACAGAAGCTGTTCTCACTAGGGACATGATATGTAAATTGCCAGTAAAACATCATAGATGAGAAACACTTTACATGTTTTCTCAGTTACTGCAGGTTGCCTTATTTGGGAACCATTTTCTGTTCCTTTACATTTTGTATACCCATTATGACTTTTCTTAGAAAGTCTCCCCAGGCAGTTGTCTTTCCATCCAGGGAAAGCTACGATTGCAACTTCATTAATTCTGTCCTTACACCTATAATCCAGACTGGAGCCCACTGAAGTGCAGGCTAATGCTTCTGGCTGGGGATCTATAGGAAGCAGTGATTAGATTTTAAACAAGTTTCAGGGAGGTGATCTTCCTCATCTCAACAATCACCTATGCCACTTTGGAAGACAGTTTGGTGGTTTTTTAAAAAGTTAAACATAATACTACCATATGACCAGCAATTCTACTACTAAAGTATCCACCCAAGAGAAATGAAAACATGTATCCACACAAAGACCTGCACATAAATGTTCACAGAAGCTTTAGTCCTAACAGCTTCAAATTGCAAGAAACCTAAATGTCCATCAACTGATGAATGGATAGACACTACGTGGCATATCCATGCCATGGGACTCATTTGGTTCCGAAGCACCAAAAGGGAACAAACTACTGACATGTGCTACGTGAATCTCAAGAACATTGTGCTAAGTAAAAGAAGCCAGACACAAACGAGCACATATTCTATGATCCCATTTACTTGAGATATCCAGAAAAGGCAAATTTATAAAGACAGAAGGTAGATTAGTGGTTGTCTGGGGTTAGGGCTGGGACCAGAGATTAAATGTAAGTGTGCATGAGAGATCGTGTTGCAGGGATAAGAAAAGGCAAATTTATAAAGACAGAAGGTAGATTAGTGGTTGTCTGGGGTTAGGGCTGGGAACAGAGATTAAATGTAAGTGTGCATGAGAGATCGTGTTGCAGGGATGAAACTGTTCTTAAATTGCTTTATGATGATGGTTGTACTACATGAAATTATTAAAAATCATTGACTTGTACAGTTGAAATGGGTGAATTTTATGCTATGTAAAATATACCTCAGTAAAACTGTAATATAAGTCACAAAGTTAACATCCAGATCAGCAGCTGGATAAAGTCCAGTACTTACTGCTCTCTGGAAGATAAGAGGTGTTCAACTGGACTAATGTTGAAACATTTTAGCTGGGCAGAATGGGAGGGAAAACCTAATCTAATAATACTGACATGCCTTGAGTTGTCTGTGACAATTATATTCTGAAAGGCTCTTGATCCTCTCTATTTTAAAGGAAATTAAAGTACCTATAGCCATTTTTTAAAGCATAATTCTTTTTTTCCCATTAATTGTGCAATTCTTATTTTCTTCTGCTTCCCCAACTAGGACTTAGGATCAGAAATAATTTCTGTTCCTTGACAAAAACCATATGATTATCTCAATAGATGCAGAAAAAGCATTCCACAAAATTCCACATCTCTTCATGATAAAGATTCTTAGCATATTAGGTACAGAAGGAAATTATCTCAAAACAATAAAAGCCATATATGACAAACCAATTTCCAGTATCCTAAATGGGGAAAAGCTAAAAGCTTTTCCATTAAGAACAGATGCCCACTCTCACCACTCCTATTTAACATAGTATTAGAAGTACTAGCCAGAGCAATCAAGCAAGAGAAAGAAATAAAGGGCATCCAAATTGGAAAAGATGAAGTTAAACTGTCCTTGTTTGCAGATTACATGATTTTATACATGGAAAAACCTAAAGACTCTACCAAAAAACTCTTAGAGCTGATTAACAATTTCAGTAATGTTGCAGGATACAAAATCAAAACCCCAAAACTGGTATCATTTTTATACTCCAATAATGAACTAGCAGAAAAAGAAATCAGGAAAGCAAGCCCATTTATAATAGTCACCAAAAAAATAAAATACCTAGGAATCAATTTAATCAAGGAGGTGAAAGACTGCTACAATAAAAACTACAAAAAAAATACAAAAAACAAACACTATGGAAAGAAATTTAAAAGGACACAAAAAGGTGGAAAAACATGCCATGCTCTTGGGTTGGAAGAATTAACATCATGAAAATGTTCATTCTACCCAAGGTGATTTATAGATTTGATACAGTTCTCATCAAAATACCAATGACATTCTTCACAGAAATAGAAAAAGCAATTCTAACATACATATGGAACAAGAGACGCCAAATAGCCAAAGCAATTCTGAGCAAAATAAATAAATAAAGCCAGAGGCATAACACTACCTGACTTCAAATTATATTACAAAGCTATTGTAACCAAAACAGCATGCTACTGGCATAAAAACAAACATGTGGACCAAAGGACCAGAATAGAAAACCCAGAAATCAACCCATATACTTACAGCCAACTGATCATTGACAAAGGCAACAAGAACATACATTGGGGAAAAGACTGCCTCTTCAAAAAATGGTGCTGGGAAAACTGGACACTGTATGCAAAAGAATGAAACTGGATCTGTACTTCTAACTATATACCAAAGTCAACTCAAAATGGATTAAAGACTTAAATATAAGACCTGAAACTATAAAATTACTAAAAGAAAACATAGGGGAAACACTCCAGGAAGTAGGAATGGGCATAGACCTTATGAATAAGACCCTAAAAGCACAAACAACAAAAGAAAATATAAACAAGTGGGATTATATCAAACTAAAAACCTTCTGCACTGCAAGGGAGACAATCAACAGAGTGGAAAGACAACCTATGGAATGGAAGAGAATATTTGCAAACTATAAATCCAACAATATCCAGAATATATAAGGAACTCAAACAACTATACAGTAAAAAACCAAATAATCCAATCAAAAATGGGCAAAGGAGATAAATAGACATTTTTCAAAGAAAGACATACAAATGATCAATAGGTACATGAAAAAAATGCTCAACATCAGTAATCATCAGGGAAATGCAAATTAAAACCACACTGAGATATCATCTCACCCCAGTTAGACTGGCCATTATTAAAATGACTGAGAATAACAAATGCTGGAGAGGATGCAGGGAAAGGGAACTCTTCTACACTGTTGGTGGGATTGTAAATTAGCACAGCCATTATGGAAAACAGTACGGTGGTTTCTCAAAACAACTACAGATTAAAAAAAAAAACAAAACAACTACAGATAGAACTACCATGCAATCCAGCAATCCCACTACTGGGTATATATCCAAAGGAATGGAAATCATCATGTCAAAGGGATACCTGCACTCCCATATTCATCACAGCTCTATTTACAATAGCCAAAATATGGAACCAACCTAAATGTCCATTGATGGATGACTGGATCAGGAAAATGTGGTATATATACACCATCGAATACTACTCAGCCATAAAAAAGAATGAAATTCTGCCATTTACAGCAACATGGATGAGGCTGTAGAAAATTATGTTAAGTAAGCCAGACACAGAGAAATACTGCATGCCCTCATTTAAAACTGGGTAGGAAGAAAGGAGGGAACGAAGGAGGGAAGGACAATAACACATTGAACTTTCAGAAGGAGAGAACAAACCTAAGGATACTAGAGATTTGGGAGAGTGAGGGGGTTTGGGGAATGATAGGTCAAGTAAGGGGCATAAAGAAAAATTACAGTTGATAATAATGAATATACTAATAAAAAATGGTTTCTGTTCCCAAACTGTTATGTCTGCCTCAAATAAATAGGTTGTCCCAAAGATTAGTACCAAAGATTTCACTTTTGGTGGTAGAAAGAATTTGAGGAATTTGTTTTTTAAACTTTCAGAGAAGCATTTCTTCCTCAAATGGCTAAAAGGTTCTGACAGATATGCTGGGAGAGAGAAAAGCCTTCAGAAGATCGCTTGGCCAGTGTGTGCTAAAGCCCAGTGCTTGACTATTTTCAAAACTATCTTCAAATTAATTTTAGTTTACAGGGTATGGTTAGGAAAAGAACAGCTATTTCACAAAAGTCTTTTTGTAAAGTGGCACTTTAGAAAACCCAAGAACGAAGACTAGAAAGACCTGGATTCCAGACCTGGTGCTGTCCCTTACCTGTAGTGTGACCCTGGGTAAGTCCAATTACCTCCCAGTCTCTTACTTTCTCACCTGTATACTGGGACAGTATCTACCTCTTGGAAACACTATGAGGGTTCAATAAGGCTACATATAAAAGCACCTAGGACAGTGACTACCATCTAGGAGGCACTCCATAAAAGTTTTCTTTGGTAAATAACAGTATCTACCTCTTGGAAACACTATGAGGGTTCAATAAGGCTACATATAAAAGCACCTAGAACAGTGACTACCATCTAGGAGGCACTCCATAAAAGTTTTCTTTGGTAAATGCTCATTGGTAATAGCTTTTACAGTGTTGATTTTTTTCTTTTTATAAAGTTATTTGTTTTCAAGATGAAGAATGAAAATCATTGTATATCTTGGTTTTTGAAAGAACAAAGCCATTGTCGTCATCTACATCATCATTGCCAACAACAAACATTTATAAAAGCAGGATAGTGCAGGGGTTAAGAGAGTAGGCGCTGAACCAGTCCACCTGGGTTTGAATGCCTTGAACAACTTGCTTAGCTTCCTTGTTGTCCTTAATAAATTGGGGATCATAATGGTGGTACCTTTGTTATACGACAAAGACAAGACAATAAATGTGTGAAAAGTCAACATGGTGTATAAATGGAACCAAAATGAGTGACTATTATTAGTAAGTGAAGACCCTTAGAAGCTCTATAAAAAACCAGCCTCACTTCTGACCAACTAGCAATCTCTGCTTGCACTTTGATTCTAAACGTGATGTGACTTTAATCAGTTTGACATTGATAAAAGCTCAAATTTCCCTACTGGTAAATGGGAACTACTGTTGTTGTAGCTTTGATGAAAGGCAGAGAAATGTATGGCTTGATCGTCTGTCCTTTGGATTTAAGCGGGTCTGAGGACACGATCTGAATTATGCAATGTTCACTCTCAAGTCTTGGAACCTCCCCTTAGCAATCTTCTCTCTCTTCCCCTCCCCAACTTTGAAGCCTGTTCTCTGGATGTCTAGGATCTTCATGTTGCTTCCCGGGGGTGATTGAAAAACATGGCAAAAATATTTTGCAGGTACTCCTGTCAACAGGTAGTCTGTTTGCTCACCCCTTGAGTGTGGGCTGGTCTAGTAATTTTCATTGACCAAAAGAATATGCCAGGGCTGGCCTGGTGGCGCACTGCTGCAGTGCGCCGCTTAGGAGCGCAGCGGCGCTCCCGCCGAGGGTTCGGATCCCACATACAGACCGGTTCCCGCTCACTGGCTGAGTGAGGGGCAAGCGCAGCGCCGAGGGTTGCGATCCCGTTGCCGGTCCTGGTCCGGTACGGGCGCGACACTGAGGGTTGCGATCCGTTGCCGGACACAAAAAAAGACAAAAAGGAAAAAAAAAAAAAGAATATGCCAGAAGTGATAGTATACAACTTCAGGAGCCTCAAGAGGCCTTTTAACTTCTGCCTTTGCCTCTTGGAACACTGCCCCAACACCACTGTGCTGTGAAGAACTCTGGAATGAAAGACCACGAGAGGAAAGAGGCCCAGACACTCCAGCTATCCCCATGGAGCCTGGTGGAGCCCAGCCCAGCTGACCCACCAGCTGCCTGCAGCTGCAACAGTGAGCTTAGTTGAGACCAGCATAACCCACAGAATTGTGAGAGATAATAAACCACTGTTTTAAGCCATCAAGTTTTAGGGTGGTTCGTTATGCAGAGAATACGTAATTGAAACTCCTCCAAACTTCCCATGACCTCACCGCTCTCATCACTCCACGACACGCATGCACATGCACACCCCTGAGCATCTCTGGCTTGCCAATCTGAATCAGTAACTCAGATCCCCTTAACAGCCAGCCACCAAAATCAATCAATCAATCAATCAGTCAATAAATCAATGACCACATCACTGTCCCTATTGCCATCTTACCCATTACAACTCATCTTTGCTGTGGCCCAGCCTTTAAGAGCCTGGCAGTCTGCTAGTGGGCTTAAGAGCAGCCTCATGCTTTGCTTCACTCTGATGTGTCAGTAACTGATACCACTTAATGTTTTACCTGGCTTTAACCCAAAGGAATAGCTCCCTTAAATGAGGATGTTTAAGCCCTGAGGCAGGAAAATCCTGAGAAGGATTTCCCTTGTAAATGGCCAGCTGCTCAACCTTTTGGTATGAAAACAAAGGTGCCTCCTATTGCCAACTCCCTGCACCTGCTTGTAATAAGCACTTGTTTTACTAGGACAGTGGTTTCCATTGAGGGTCTTTGGAGGATTTCAGGGCTTATTTACAATACCCATTCTTGGGTCCTGCCCACAGGTATGCTGAGATTCTGATTCAATGGCCTTGTATGTGGCCAGGTTATCTGTATTGTCATCAAGCTTCATGTGATTCTGAAAATCATACACACACATACACACACATGCACACACACACTGAATCCAGCTCATCTTAGAAAAGAATGGGTTCCAGTGGAAGCAGCCTAGTATTTATATCACATAGTAACATGACAGGGGGAAGTGAGTCTAATTTTATAAGTATCTTTTGTCATTGATTGGTAGAAGGAAATTATATCTCCCCACAAGAGGCAGGGTGTGGTTTCTATATCAGTCCTGCCTCCCAGAAGAATTGCCCTTCTAGAATCCAGGATGGAAAGGGAGGTTGAGCGATGATCTGATCCATACGCAGGGACGTTCATGTCTGCCCAGACATAAGACAAGCTATCCTATTTTTAGAAGTCCGTGAAGCAGGCAATTTAAAAATTCATTAATTCCCAGATCTGGAATTTATCACCTTTTTTCAGTAAAAATTAAAGCCCATTTTTTTTTACCTTTCGATGTTTTTAATTTGTTTCTTACAAATTCATGTGATATAAAATTCAAAAGGAAAAAGAGTGTATATACTCAAATATTTCCCTCTTATTCTTATCCCTCAGCGTCCAATTTCCTTCTCTGGGACCCAATGTTTTCATAATATTTTTTTTAATTGAGGTAAAACTCACAACATTCACCATTTTAACCATTTTAAAGTGTGTTTTTAACCATTTAAAGGGGCTTTTAGTATAGTCACAGTGTTTTCCAGCTTTCATCCCTATCTAATTCTGGAATATTTCCATTGCTCCAAAATGAAGCCCTGTACCTCCTGGTTTTTCCTCCCCACTCCCTGTCAACCACTAATCTACTTCAATCTTTATGGGTTTGCCCATTCTGGACATTTACTATAAATGTAAAAATATAATATTTGACCTTTTGTGTCTGGCTTCCTCCACTTAGCATAAGGTTTCAAGGTTCGTCCATGTTGTAGCGTGTATCATTCCTTTTTATGACTCAATAATATTCCATTACATGGATATACCACATCTTGTTTATTCACTCATCCATTGATGGACATTTGGGTTACTTCCTCTTTTTGTCTCATGAATAATGCTTCTGTGAACTTTTGTGCACAAGTTTTTGTGGGGACATCCACTTTTAATTCTTTTGAGTGGATTCCTAGGAGTGGAATTGCTGGATCATATCATTACTCTATGTCTAACTTTTTGAGAAACTGCCAAAGTGTTTTCCACATGGCTGAACCACCTTCATTCCCATCTGTAATGTATGAGGCTTCCAATTTCTCCACATACTCACCAACACTTTTTATTTTCTGTTTTTGCTTTCGTGTTGGCTCAGTTTTGGTAGTTTGTGTCCGGAAATTTATCCATTTCCTCCAGATTTTCAAATTTGTTGGCATATAGATTTTTATAGTAGTCTCTAGTGAGCCCTTGTATTTCTGAGGTATCAGTTGTAATATCACCTTTTTCATATCTAATTTTTGTTATTTGGATCTTCTCTCTTCTTTTTTTTAGTTAGTCTTGCTAATGGTTTGTCAATTTTATTTCTTTCAAAAAACCAATGTTTTGTTTCATTGATCTTTTGTATCATTTTTTGGGTTTCTATTTCATGTAGTTCTGCTCTGATCTTAATTATTTGTTTCCGTCTGCTAATTTTGGGTTTGGATTGTTCTTGTCTTTCTAGATTTTTAAGGTGAAGTATTAGGCTGTTTACTCACCATCTTTCCATTCTTCTGAAGTAAGCATTTAATGCAATAAACATCCCCCTTAGTACTGCTTTTGCAGTATCACAAAAGTTTTGGTATGATATGTCATTATTTTCATTAGTTTCAATAAATTTTTTGATTTCCCATTTAATTTCTTCTTGGACCCATATGTCATTAAGTAGAATGTTGTTTAATTTCCATGTGTTTGTATAGTTTCCAGAGTTTCATTTGTTCTTGATTTCTAATTTTAATCCACTGTTATCTGAAAAAATACATGGAATAATTCCAATTTTTTTGAATTTGTTGAGACTTGCTTTGTGACCTAACTTGTGGTCTATCCTGGAGAATGATCCATGTGCTGATGAAAAGAATGAATATTCTGAGGTTGTTGGATGGAATGTTCTGTAGATATCTGCCAAGTCCAGTTGGTCTGAAGTGTTGTTTAGATCTTGTGTTTCTCTATTGATTTTTTGCCTAGATGATCTGTCCAATGTTGAGAGTGGGGTGTTCAGGTCCCCTGCTATTATGGTTATAGTTTCTATCTCATTCTTAAGGTCTAATAGAGTTTGCTTTATAAATCTGGCCGCTCCAACATTGGGTGCATATATATTTATGATTGTTATGTCTTCTTGATGGATGAATCCTTTTATCATTATATAGTGGCCTTCTTTCCTCTTTTTATGGTTTTTGGTTTAAAGTCTATTTTATCTGATCTAAGAATAGCTACTCCAGCTCGTTTTTCATTTCTGTTTGCATGGTATATCTTTCTCCATCCTTTCACTCTTAGTCTATGTGAGTCGTTACAGGTGAGGTGAGTCTCTTGAAGACAGCATATTGTTGGGTCCATCTTTTTAATCCAGTCAGTCAATCTGTGTCTTTTGAGTGGGGAATTTAATCCTTTTACATTAAGAGTTATTATTGAAAGGTGTTGATTTATTCCTAGCATTTTATTGATTTTTGTTTCAATGTCTCAATTATCCTTTGTTCCTTTCTTTCTGATTTTCTATTTGTCTTCTGTGTTTGTTGGTTTCTTGGTGCAGTAGATAAACTTTCTTTCTCTTTATTGTTAGCATTTTTATTTTACTGGTGTGTTTTGTTCTTTCTTGAGTATTCATGGCACTGATGGTTGTTTTTCAGGTACCAAACCCAGTACTCCCTTGAGAATTTCTTGTAAGGCTGGTCGTGTGGTAGTGAACTTCTGCAGTTTTTGTTTGTCTGAGAAATATACTATTTGTCATTCATTTTGGAAGGATAGCCTTGCTGGGTAGAGTATTCTTGGCTGGCAATTTTTGTCTTTTAGTATTTTGAATAAATCATCCCATTCTTTTCTGGCTTTTATGGTTTCCGATGAAAAGTCTGATGTTAGTCTGATTGGGGCTCCCCTATAAGTGACTTGATGCTTCTCTCTTGCAGCTTTTAAGATTTTCTCTTTGTCTTTGAGTTTTGCCAATTTGATTATAACATGTCTTGGAGAGGACCTTTTTGGGTTGAATATGTTTGGGGATC
>NW_007728803.1:205358-213007 GCF_000696425.1 Galeopterus variegatus | reverse complement strand
TTGCCTAGATGATCTGTCCAATGTTGAGAGTGGGGTGTTCAGGTCCCCTGCTATTATGGTTATAGTTTCTATCTCATTCTTAAGGTCTAATAGAGTTTGCTTTATAAATCTGGCCGCTCCAACATTGGGTGCATATATATTTATGATTGTTATGTCTTCTTGATGGATGAATCCTTTTATCATTATATAGTGGCCTTCTTTACCTCTTTTTATGGTTTTTGGTTTAAAGTCTATTTTATCTGATCTAAGAATAGCTACTCCAGCTCGTTTTTCATTTCTGTTTGCATGGTATATCTTTCTCCATCCTTTCACTCTTAGTCTATGTGAGTCGTTACAGGTGAGGTGAGTCTCTTGAAGACAGCATATTGTTGGGTCCATCTTTTTAATCCAACCACTCAGTTTGTGTTTTTGAGNCCCTTGAGAATTTCTTGTAAGGCTGGTCGTGTGGTAGTGAACTTCTGCAGTTTTTGTTTGTCTGAGAAATATACTATTTGTCATTCATTTTGGAAGGATAGCCTTGCTGGGTAGAGTATTCTTGGCTGGCAATTTTTGTCTTTTAGTATTTTGAATAAATCATCCCATTCTTTTCTGGCTTTTATGGTTTCCAATGAAAAGTCTGATGTTAGTCTGATTGGGGCTCCCCTATAAGTGACTTGATGCTTCTCTCTTGCAGCTTTTAAGATTTTCTCTTTGTCTTTGAGTTTTGCCAATTTGATTATAACATGTCTTGGAGAGGACCTTTTTGGGTTGAATATATTTGGGGATCCTTGAGCCTCCTGAATTTGAAGATCTGTGTCTTTCCCTATACCTGGGAAGTTTTCTGCTATTATTTCATTGAATATGTTTTCAATGCCATTTCCTTTTTCTTCCCGTTCTGGAATACCCATGATTTGGATATTTGAGTGCTTACGGTTGCCTGTTATCTCAGATTTTCTTCAATTTTTTAAATTCTTTTTTCTTTCTTTTTTTTTTTTTGTCTGTCTGTGTTATTTTGAACAGCCCATCTTCAAGGTCAGAAATTCTCTTTTCTGGTTGTTCTAGCCTGCTGGTTAAGCTCTCTGTTGTGTTTTTTATTTTGTTGAATAAATCCTTCAGCTCCTCAAGCTCTGCTACATTCTTTTCAGGGCGTTGATTTCTTTGTACATTTCTTCTTTCAGGTCCTGTATACTTTTTCTCATTTAATTGTATTTCTAACTGAGGTTTCTTGTACCTCATTTAGTTTCCTTAGAATTGTTGCTTGAAATTACTTGTCAGTCTTTTCAAGGACTTCCTGTTCTATAGGATCTAGAGCTTGAGAATTATTATTTTCCTTTGGTGGCGTCGCACTTTCTTGATTTTTCAAATTTCTGTTATCTTTCCTTTGGTGTTTAGTCATTGTGGCAGGGGATATCACAGTCCACTTGTCCCGCCCTAATGTCTGGCCTGGATCCCGCAGGGACTGCCAATTCAGTGTGGCTGCCTCAGGGCCTTAGCTGCAGGTTTTTTCATAGATGCAGCCAAAGGTTTTTGTGTTCTACCAGAGATAGTTTATTCATATACAAAAAATATTTTAACATAAATATTACCCTATGTACATCAGTCTGCACCTTGCATTTTTCATCTAACAATATATCTTGGAGATCTTTCCAGGTCAGTACTCAAAAAATGTCCTCATTTAAAAAAAAAAGTTTCTTAGTTTTCATATGGCTGTACCTTTATTTATTTAATCAGTCTTCTATTGAACTGTCAGTGACTTTTTCATCTAACAATATATCTTGGAGATCTTTCCAGGTCAGTACTCAAAAAATGTCCTCATTTTAAAAAAAAAAGTTTCTTAGTTTTCATATGGCTGTACCTTTATTTATTTAATCAGTCTTCTATTGAACTGTCAGTGACTCTGGTCATATGAATTCAAAATAAGCAAACATTTATTTAATCCCTAATATTTATTTAACCCTAATATTGTGTAGAGCACAATAAAAATGGTTAAAGAAAATAGGCCTAACTTTCATTCAGTTCACTTACCCAGTTTCGTTTATGGTAATATTTCAGCAAAAAAATTGTTTACATCATTTCCTCCAACTTTCCAAATTTCAAACACACAGAAGAGTTGAAAAATTGTGCAAGGAAACTCAAATAACAAGTATTTAGACTGAACAATTTTTAACATTTTTGCCATCTTTATCTATAACAATATGTTTATTTGCTTTGTTTACTGAACCACATGAAAAAGTTGCACATATTTTGACATTTCACCCAAAAGAATAAATTCATAATTCTATGATTTCACTCCATTTTACTTAGTGAAAACTATTAGATCACATTTATTCTCCTACCTAAACACAATATCATTATCACACAGAAATTAAATAATGTATCCCTAGATATCATCAAACATCTGGTCCATTTTCAAATTTTCCTATTTGTCCTCCAAAATGTCAAGCTTAGCTATCTTTTTCTTATTTCTTTTTTTAACTAGGATTCATTTAAGATCCATACATTGCATTTTGGTTTTTATTTCTCTTAAGTCTTGTTTACCTAGAACAGCTGCCATTTATTAAAAAAGTAAAAATATTGACTCTTTGAAGAGACTAAGGTAGTTGACTCTTAGAATGTTCCACATTCTGGATTTATCTGATATTGTTTACCCTGCTCTTTTATTCCCAGTACTTTCTGTAAATTTGGAGGTTAATTCTAAAGGTTCGATTAGATCCAGAAATATTTAGTAAGTGATGCTATATACTTATTGTGTCCTATCAGGAGACATATGATGTCAGGGTTTTCCCCTTCTAGTGATATTAAGTTCACTGCTTGGTTTAAGTGAGGTCTGCCAGAACTCTTTATTGAAAAGGTACATTTTCCCCTTTTAAGCTCATGGTTAGCCACTCCTTTAACTATGAGAGAATGTCAAAAACCTGGAACTGGGGGAGGGAGGAAATCCACTGGTTTATTTTCTTCCTTATATACTGTATATCTCGACCCCAACTACTGGTTTACATAATTTTTAGATACAAATAAAATTTTCAAAGAAAGAATGCAATAGATCACATGGCTTTCTATAACTCAGAGTAGTGGGGCATGATCAGCTTATTACTGTGGGATCAAAGGAAAGGTCATTGCATTAGAAATCCAGATCAGACACCAAGGTTTCAGTCTCTAATCTGCCACTAACTACCCATGTGACCCTAAATCATTTCACTTCTTGTCTCCAGTTTATTTATCCATGACTTGAGGTGGTCTTTATACTTTCCTGTGGCTTTGACAGTTCATAATTCTGTGATTTCACTCCATTTTACGTAGTGAAACTATTAGATCACATTTATTACATGCACAGTGAGGGAGCTTTAATTTCTTTTGAAAATTAAAAAAATAACAACACTTGGAAATTTCAGTTAATCCCATGGTTAGAGAATGCCTGCTCTATGCTCAATAAGTATTCCTGCAAACCAGGACACTGGTTTTGATTACTGACTGGACTTTTGCTATGTTAATAATCAATCATTTTATTCCACATGACCCAAGAAAATAGTTTGTTAGTTAGATTACTTTTTCTCAGTGTTATGGGTTGAATTTTATGTCCCTCCCCACCCCCCAAAATTTATATGTTGAAGTCCTGACCCCCAGTACCTCAGAATATGACCTTATTTGGAAATAGAGTAATTGCAGATGTAATTAATCAAGTTAAAATTAAGTCATTATGATGGGCCCTAAACCAATATGAATGTTGTCCTTATGGAAAGGGGAAATTTGGACACACAGGAAGAACACCATGTGAAGGTGAAGACAGAAATTGGGGTATGTTGTCTACAAGCCAAGGAATACCAAAGACTGCTAGCGAATCACCAGTAGCTTCCAGACAAGCCTGAAACAGGTTCTCCCCTACAGCTTTCAGAAGGAACCAACCCTGCTGCTACCTTGATCTTGGACCTCTAGCTTCTAGAACTTTGAGACAATTAATTTCTGTTACTTAAGCCACTCAGTTTGCAGTACTTTGTTACAGCAGGCCTGGCAAACTAATACACGTGGTATCCCTGATCTGGTAATCAGTGCTTTCAACAATTAGAATAGTCTACACAAACAGGAAAAAAAATCACAGGCTTACTCTTATGGAGATGTCAGAAACATGACTGCTATGGTTTGAATGTTTGTGTCCCTTTAAATTAAATGTCATGTTGAAAGCTAATCCCCAATGCAGTAGTATTAAGAAGTGAGGCATTTAGGAGGTGATTAGGTCGTGAGGGCTCTACTCTCATGAATAGGATTAGTGTCCTCATAAAAGGACTTAAGGGAGCCTGTTTAGTCCTTTTTGCCCTTCTACCATGTGAGGATGTTGCAACAAGGCACCATCTATCAAACAGAGAGTGAGCCCTCACCACACACCAAACATGCCAGTGCCTTGATCCTGGACTTCCCAGCCTCCAGACTGTGAGAAATAAATTTCTGTTCCTTTATAAATTACCCAGTCTAAGAAATTTTTTTTTCTTAGACAGCAGCAGGAATGGACAAAGACAATGACCAAATTGAAAAGGTCTATTTTTTTTTTTTTTCAAATTCTATCTCAGGCTAGACACATTTTCTGAACCATTCATGGGATATTTTACTGCTATTATGTGTCTTGTAGGTTTTCTGTGCATATGTACATGTGTGTATGGGTGCACTCTCAGGCACACATATGGGAATGCTAACTCATTCTTTCAGTAGATTTTGACTCTTGATACAGAAGAGACAGATTAGGTCACTTCAACTGTATCAGTAAAACAAAAGAAAAAAAAGGAAGGAAAAAGAAGATAAAGACTAAAATTCATTATTCTCTAACCACATTTAATTATCTTAGTTGTTTTGGCATACATATGGTCACATCTACAATACATCAAAATTGTATTCACACTTTTGAGTAAAAATCTCAATAATTGCTCATACTCACTATATGGAAGGCAGTTATGCTCACCACTATACCACGAACGCTATATGTGCCATATGGATATCAGAAAGATATCAGCCACAGAAAGCCATCAAGGGACGGAGTTAGTAGAAAAGGCTGCTGAGGAACACAGACACATAAGATGAAGACTGATCTACTAAAAATTTCCATTCATTTCTAGGCTTTTTATAATCTTAGAATGTGGAGCTCTTGATACATTCTATACTTCAATAAATAGTTAAAAAAAAAACTCAGATGCTTTTGTTTGGTGCAGATGAGCAGCCTCAGAACACTATATGGATCTACTGGTTTTATGAAAACTGCTTCATCTATTCTAAAATATAATTTGTTCTGCTTTGGAAGAATTTCCTCACCTGTGCTCTGATGATTGCTATGGTCTCTTCCACTTATAAAATGCTATCGGTCTAACTTAAATTATGACATAACTAGCTAGCACTAGCATGAATTTTTCAAATATTATCAAGGTGACATCCTGACATTAGTCCTTGGCACGGTGTTGTCAGCACCACGCTCAGCCAGTGAGTGCACCGGCCATCCCTGTGTAGGAGCCGAACCCGTGGCCTTGGCGCTACCAGCACCGCACTCTCCCGAGTGAGCCAGGGCCCAGCCCCTGTCCCGCCATGGAAGTTCTAATAAACACCAAAGGAGGCATTCATCCAGGGGTAAAATTTATCCCATAAAAACAGTCTTGTCTTTAGTGATGCTTCTGGCACTATCAACAGTTATCTCACAAGCAGTTCAGAAAATGACTCTATAGTCCATAATTTATCTTTTCAATCATCTGTCCTAAGAGCCCAACTCTGTCAATTCCATTTTCAAAACCCAAAGAGATATAAACAGGACTGTGACTTATATCACAAAAATGATATACACTGTAACTGGTGATCAAGTTTAATCTGATTCCAGATTTTATAATAATGTTAATGGCATTATGATGTTTGGCTTCAAAAAATGATGCAAATAACACATTTTTAAAATACCAACTTTTTATGATCTCATTTTATATCTGTCAGCTCAGGTTGTTCAAGACATCTATCACCATATATTGAACACTGTTCTTCTTATTTGATTTTGCTTAGATGCACCTGCTTCTATAAAAACCTGCACTGAGTTAGGTTCTTGAATTACAATAGTGAATTTTTCAAAGTTCACATATGTGACAAACAGAACTATTTTGATATTTACTGATCATTTCTTTTATTACTTTATAGGTAGTCAGGCTGCCAAACACAAGCTCAGTGAGATTTTGTAAAGGCAGGGAAGGATTAACTATTTAGTATAGTTAAGTATTCCTGTTTTGTTTACAGTGGCAATCTGTATTAAGACAACCCAAGACATGTCCCAGATGTGAACCCCTCTCGTCACCTAAGCTCTCCAGTGTTAGCAGATATGCAGGTACTCAGGAAGACAATTATTTGCTTGTTTGTTTGTTTGTATGTTTTTAAAGATGACCGGTAAGGGGATCTTAACCCTTGACTTGGTGAGTACCTCGCTCTCCCGGTCAGCTAACCGGCCATCCCTATATGGGATCCAAACCCGTGGCTCTGGTGCTACTAGCACCGCACTCTCCCGAGTGAGCCACAGGCCGGCCCAGGGAGACAATCGTTGATAAAGTGCCAGCCATACCCCTAAAGACCCAAGGCTTATATACATCTGAGCAGCCCACAATCACATCCTTCCTATCACCCAGCAATAGGAGAGGGCGTGCTCCTTTCCCATTCACTCACCTGAGGATGTGCCGTCCACACATTGTGTATGCGCATGCACCTTCCCGAACCTGGTGAGAGCTGTCCAGATGCAGTCCCCTTCCTTCCTTCAAATCTCAGCTTGGACATCCCTTCCGCTGGGAAGCCTTCCTTGATCAGCCGTATCTTAATGGGGCATGGGTCCAGGCTGCCACGTCGCACAGCTGCGGGTGGCATCATTCACCCTGTGTTGTAAGCAGATGCTAGCCCCTCCTGGAGTCAGACAGTGAAGCTGCCCTCCCCATGTGCCCCACCATCCCAGCACCCTGCGTTTCCCTCTTCCATTGACCTCACTGATGGAATGGAATTCCCTGTTTCCTTGTCCGCTGCCCCTCCTCAAGGGCAGGGACTATATCTTATTAACACTGAACGTGACACAGAGTGTGTGCTCAGTAAAGACTCATAAAGGACTGGACTGCATCGTTGAATTGGGCGGCTCTGGCTCCTGCACTCCTGGAGTTGCAGGCCTGATCAGCTAGTTACTGTGGTCTTGATCTGGAAGAGAGATGCTACAGAACCCATATGGGGATTTCCCATTTCTTGTCCCTTATGAACATCACCTCCTGCAAGGCCCCAGTGCCCTGTGTAGCTTCTGAGAGAACAGGGCTGCTTGAAGGACTGGAAAGCGAGAGAGGGGCCGAATAAAGGTGGGTGCCCCAGCCGTGGCTGGCAACAGGGCTTAAAAAGCAAAAAGTGCTTCCAGCCCCTCCTACAACCCTGTCTCTTTTCTGATATGACCCGTCAGTCCTAAGTTCAACATTTAGTGGCAGAGAATTATATAACCAGTAAGGTCCGATTTAATATTTATTCATTTAATATTTTGTGAGTACATGTGTGGAAGTATCAAAATCATTGAAATAAAAAAAGCTAGTTCTGCTTTGTGCAGAATAAATCCTTATGCTGTAGTACATTCTTCCATTAGAAAAAAAAAAGAAAAACCTGATATTCTGAGTCCTGCCAACAACACTTTAAATGTAAGTGCT
>NW_007728803.1:202770-204692 GCF_000696425.1 Galeopterus variegatus | reverse complement strand
AAAAAAAAAAGAAAAACCTGATATTCTGAGTCCTGCCAACAACACTTTAAATGTAAGTGCTAGATGTGCAAATAGGATTATATTCATATTTAGAGAATATGCATATTCAGAGACTTATTATTCAGGAAATATTTGGTTATCTTCAGACTAAGTAAAACTTATGGCTAAAAATAAGGGGTAAAATATAAATAGTGGGGAAAGTTAGGGAGCATGAACAACAGCCAAGACAAGAACAGAATTGAGAGGAAGAGGTTGGGAGAACTGTGTTATTTTCTGTTTTGGTTCATGTCTTCACCACTACCTGAAATTCAGTTCAGTTCCATTTAATTTATTAACTGGGTGCCTGGTGTGCAGAGGCTCAGAAAATGCTGCCTCCATGTTGTTAGAGTTGAGTGGGCAGGACATAATGAAACAGTAAGGTTGCTCCCCCACATCCTTTCCTCCACCTTTAGGAAGCCACTGTGTAGTTGAGGGGTTGGGGGTTGGGCTTCTGTTCCAGGGGTGGCCTGGACTGGTCTAAGCCTGTCATGGTAGTCCCACCCCCAGTAATGATTGGTTGAGACACCCAGGCCTAATGCTGGCATAACATTCCTCAGGCCACAGTGGTTGATTCAGGAATGGTTGTGTGACCCACCTCATTGGTTTAGACCAATGAGACACAAAAGGGAGTTTTCTGAAGGCTCTGGGGAAAGTGTTCTGGCTCCTGTAACAGAGAACAGACAGTAGGGTATTCTCTGTATAGCCCCTATTGGGTATGGATAGGAGGCCCCCAACCACTGCAGCCTCTTGCTATGTGTCTGAGGGTAAAAGTTGTATACAAAGATTGGTGGAGCCAACAAAATCACAGAGAAACTGATCAGAAACCCTGATTAGATTTTGCCTGAACCTGTGCTACTACTTAACTTTTAGTTACATGAGTCAATAGATCTTTCATTGTTTAAGGCAGTTTGAGTTGACTTTTCTCATCCTAACTGATAGAGGTAATAGTACACTGATACTTGAGACACTTGTCAGCATATGATAAATGACACAAAGATTGCACTGAAGAACTAGCAATCAAAGAGTGCAAATAATAAAAATAATATCAATTGGAAATTAAACTAGCCTTACAAAAATAAGTTAAAATCTAACAGAACAAATAGCTAACATTAAATAACAGAAATCTAAGTTAGAAATGAATCATAGAATTTGAGAGTTAGAGAAGATCTCAATGCTTAGATAGGAAAACCCCTAGATTTCCTGTGCAGAAATAGGTCCTGAGAGGTTAAGCAACTTGCCCAAAATCACACAGCTCAGCTGAGCAAGGTTGAGGACCCAGTTTTCTCAAATTCCAAACGGGGTTCTTTCTGCTGCATTACATGGTTTCCTCTCTAAAGATATAAAATGAAATAGGAAAATGGTATTTTAAAATGTCAGCTTAGGAAGAAGAGTGAGGAAAATACTACATTTTTATTTAACAGGGATTTGGGAAACTCATAATAGAAATTTTGGATGTTTTGTTTTTAAATAAGACCGTGGCCTTTACTAAAAGGTTGAGCATATGCTACAGTGTGGAACCACCTGGGGTAGCACTGTTGCTAAGCATCCCACCAAAAGCAAGGCAGTGCTGGCTCAACCCATCCTCACCCCAAACCTGTGACCTCTCCCCAATTGTCAATCAGCTGGCTGTTGCTCACGTTAGGCTCTATACATTCTTTTACAAGGTCAAAAGTCAGTCCTTAAGGAGTCAGACCCATTGTGTACTCAGCCTCGTGTCCGCCCCAACATTGGCACTAAAGATTGTTTTTCTCTCCTTCTTCTTCCACATATGAAGGTAGGAGATTACAGTAGAACCATATTATGCTAAAACTGCAATAAAGCAGATCTCTGGAGTTAGAAGAACTGGATTCTGTCTCAGGTGTTCTATTTTAATTGCTCTAAGA
>NW_007728803.1:172330-201724 GCF_000696425.1 Galeopterus variegatus | reverse complement strand
GATCAGGGAGCCAGAAGCAGTTGAGTGATTTCCTTAAAGTCGTCCGGGCTATTCGTGACAGGTAGATCTACCCCTTCCTAAGAATGATAAGATCCAATCTCCAGCATAGAGATTTATAATTATATTCGAAACAGACACAAGGCTGGATGAATTTATTCAATAACTGCCTAAAGAAGCTATATGTGGGGGCTGGCCAGTTAGCTCATTTGGGACCCTGTGGTGCTGGGAAACCAAGGTCAGGGAAGGGTTCGGATCCCCTTACCAGTCAGCTGCCAAAAAAAAAATAAAAGCTTTATGTGAACATTAGATTCTACTCTCTCTTTTAAAACAATACCCCAAATGTAATAAAACATTATATGAAATGCCAAGAGAGATCGGTGTGAACAATCTAGCCCAATGTAGCCTATTTCAAAAACAGTTTGCAGCACTATTTTATTTTTTAGCTGAAGAAAAAAAAAAAAAAACCCTCAAAGAACAACTAGGAAGTTTAACGAAGGAAATATAACTACTCCTTCTGGACTTGCATTAATATTATAGCCATCTATCAAATCAGTTTCTCCTTCAGACCTTTTGTAAATTCTCCTTTACCCCAAGTTTGAGAGCCCTGCAACTTGAACACTTGAGGGATTTACTCACGGTCTCCAGGGTTAATAATTTAAACAAGTGATGACATCTTTGCTTAGCCAAAAGGACTCAGATCTCATGATCTATCACATTAACAGCCTTACTATACTATATTTTTTGTATTTGCTTGTGGCTTTCCACAGAAGGATCTGAAGCAGATTATACAAATATACACTCTGTCCAAGAATAAAATAAAGTGGAGTGAGTTTGAGGAAAGAAAAAAAAAATATGGAAATATAATGGATCTGCCAGACATATGAATCCAATAGCCCAAGTCACTTGCGGGCCATTGGGGAGGGGGCAGTATTCTAAGCTTCCTAGCAGCCAGCGCAAAGACGAATCATTGCTACCTCGTGATCTTCATTTCGCTTATAGTTAGCATCCTGTGCTGGGTTGGAGAGAAGGGGCGGAAAGCAAGCTTGGCTTAGAGCCAGTGCTGAGTATGGAGCTGTATAGAGAAAGCATGAAATTGCACCCCAAACTCTGAATATCCACCTTTAAAACACCCATTTGTTATCTACCCACTGAGCCCAGTGGAGTGGCTGCTTAACTTCTCTAGTGAGTACTTGATCTACAGGTTTGTTCACCCCACCCAAGCAAAATGAATAATATCTAAATTCAAAGGCTGTGTTTGCTCCCACAGAAGCCACTTGGAGAGTTTGCTGCCCTTGGTAATTTACTGCTCTAGGTAAACTGCTTGTGCCAACTCTGTTCTTTTCCCAGCTAAGTCATTGTTACAACTTATTTGTATGAGTTAATGCTTCTTGGACACCCAGAAGCCTATTCCCAGAGCTCACTCATTAGTCAGGTCAGTTTTTTTCACTCATCAGTTAAGTTCTCTTGTAAACTAGCTAATCTAAAGAAAAGTGAATTAGCTAAGTTGGAGAAAAGCGTTTAAATTGTTGTAATATACGTTTTCATGAAAAGTGCTTCAGTAAACTAGAGTCAGGTTGTATATGGGAATGATGCAAACTTCTGGAATCGGAGGAATGGGTCTTTATCCCAGCGTCCCATCGCCCTGGGCTTTCCTTCTCTCTTCACGTGCTTCTTTTTGACATCTGTGCTCTGTAAACAACTTTGGTCCTTGTTGAAAGAAGAAACTGTGAAATGATAGGACAATATGTGTGCAGGGACGGAGCGACTGAGGAATATGAAGTAGTCAAAGAATGGGCAGTACCAGCTGGACAGCTTGATTCGTCAGTGTCTATAATCATTCTTTTGTGATAATTTTGTTAGTCCCCATCTGCTTAATAGTAATGTTTTAAAAGTTAGGACCTTAATTCAACCTCTACAGATTGTTTGTCTTAAACTATTTGGTCTATCTAACAACTGGTGAGAAATTACCAGAACCTTTTGGAAGAAATTCTTTAATTCATTTGCACAAACTTAAATGTTTAAATTAGATGAACATATCATCGCTTTTATTTTAGTCCCAGTTTTCTTCTTTTGTTTTGATCTGCTGTTTGACTTTTTGCCTTGCCAACCCAGAGTCAACTGTCTTTAAAGACATCTTTAGCTATCACTTAAAAAAATCAACTCTTGGGGCCGGCCCGGTGGCGCACTGCTACAGTGCGCCGCTTGGGAGTGCGGTGGCGCTCCCGCCCGAGGGTTCGGATCCCACATACAGACTGGTTCCCGCTCACTGGCTGAGCAAGGTGCGGGCGCAGCACCAAGGTTTGCGATCCCGTTGCCGGACACGAAAAAAGACAAAAAAAAAGGAAAAAAAAAAATCAACTCTTTTCTTTGGATAATTCTGCAACCTAAAGAATTAAGACAATATTGTTCAGTGCTGTTGACTCACGTGCAATCTTCAGAAAGCTAAATCATTTTCATGTGGCTGATTAGGTTTTGTAGCAAGGTCCCCATGAACATATGCTCTTTGGAGAGTAGCAATAATTCCATTTTTCTTTCCAATTCTTTGTAATATAGAATGTGAAGAATGCACAGGGGATATAAATTACTAAGATTCTACATGCCTTTAAAAATGCATCTCCTAGTCAGAAGATTTTTATTATATTTTTTGAATAGTACAATTTAGGAAAAGAAACTATAAATCTATAAAATTGATATCTATCAAAATGTTTTCTATGGATTCTAATTTTTTTTTCTTGTCCATCTGTTGCCACAAATGTACTAATGGAAATAGCAATTATTATAAAAGCAGAATAACCAAAGAGTGGTTCTTTCTAGTTTTGGAATAGGTCCTACTACTTTGTGTGTCTTTATCTGAAGATGTCAAATATCAGTGGAAATCTTAATGCCTCTATGAGGAGGTACATAATTTTATGTTACTTTATAGATAAGGATAATGATGTACAAAGAGATTAATTAAGTCCTGGGGTCATATTGCTGAGCCCCAAAGTAGGATTTTAAAGTTCAGAATCAGGCATCAAAAGTACAATTTGCCACCAAACCAAATCAGTAGAGATTTTCAGATTCTGACACCAGGACTTGGTTCATTTGATGTAAGGATATGCAAGTTGACTGGACAAAATGTTTCTCCATCTCTCCTGTCTTCCTTCCACTTAATTAAAAACAAGGTGGGCTCAAAAACAGGTTTTTAGCTGTCTGGCTCTCCCAAAAGTTTCACCTGTAAAGGGGGAATTATAATACAAATGCTTACCTCACAGAGTTGTTTTGAGAAGGAAATGAGACCATGTGAAGACCTTATTGTAAGTCCTGGCACTTAGTAAGTGTTCAGTAAATGTTAACTGCTGTGATCATTATGATCAGCACATGAAGTAAAGAAATGGAGGATTCCAAAACCCCTGGCTTGGGGCAGGTTAAAAGAATGCTCATGATAATATTTCAATATTCTCTTGAAAAAGAGAAGGGATAAAAGACTTCTATAGACATACTATGCTTGGAGCAGAAATTCTATCACCTGTCATTATCTATCTAGTATCTGTTCTTATTATCTAACCATCTATCTACTGCTTTTCCATCATCTATATATCTTTTATCTAACACTATCTATCATCTATTATTATTTATTATCTTCTTATCCAAGAATAAATTTTTAATTCTGTAACTGTCCCATGTACCCATGGCCAGTTGACAAGGGTCAAAGACAGTATCACAGGGATAGCAAAGAAGAAACACCGAAATGGTAGACAGCAAGCACGTATGACATTGCCAATGTCTGACGATCTTTTACCTAAGTAACAATTTCATACGATTCAGCCTAATAGACCCTGACTTCAGATACATCAGGCTAAGAATTCAAAACCAAAGCAGACAATATATTTTCTACTATTTCTTCTCACCCACTTCCAAAACATGAAACAAACATATAGCAAAAAATAAACAATAGAATAGAAAATAGTGATTCACCAGGGTTGTTAGAAGTTTAGAAAGTATAATTAATCAAGTACAATTTCAGTTTGGTGCCTTTTTCATTTTCAAATGCCATTTCAGATGTAGGAGATGGCGTTTTCTAAATATAATAAAGATCAAATGATTTTTTTTTAATTATGGCTATTTCTAGCATGAAAACCCACTGTCTTTTAATGAGATGAAGATATTTTAAAAGTTTACTCTACATCAGCTTTACTTTTACAGGACCAGTTTATTTTTAATAAAATTTTCTACTGCCTTAGACCATATATTCTTATTATGTGTTAAATAGCTCTAATTTTGAAGAGTATTTTAACAAGATAATTTTATGCCTTCCTTCTTGCTGTTTTCTGCTTCCTTAATTGGTCACCTAGCTAATGGAACTTTCTATTTGAAACACTGTGGCTTCCCTGTCAAGAGGAAGAAGTCAACATGCTGTAATTACTGCTGACTTCAAGGCTTGGGTTATTATACTCCTGTCGATCTGACTTTCATATAGGCAAAGCAACCATTCATTATAGTATATATAACACCACCAAGACAGATGAACCTTCTGCATACTAATAAAATCATGATATGCCCTCCAACACCCAATTACATTTCACTGAAGTTCAGAGGTTTTCAGATGTGACATCTTTAAGAAAATTTTATCTGCAAAAGTTTCACAAATCACACACTCTGGCAAATTATCAGCAATATCAAGTCAACACTATTTTCAGCTGGATCTCCTCAGGAAAACAGGCTGGAGCATTAACATGAGTTTTTCTAAAAGGCTCCCCATGGCACCTTTGCTGAAAAGATGTTAAACCAAACAGCTGCTGGTATGGAAACCGGCTGTTTGAACTGTAACTTAGTTAGATATGTTAATAGAGGAAGAATAGATGTCGTGCTGCAGGAAATGACTAAACATTTAATGCTTATTACCCTACAGGATTCCTGGAGTTAGGGAGGTGGTGTGCATGGCATTGTGTGGGCACTCATGGTAACCCAGGTCAGTGAGAATCTGAAGGGACTGTTTCTTTGTCCTCCTTTCTGCAGTTTCAGACATTATAAATATTAACTTGTCCAACATCCTACTTCACAGCAATCATTGACCAGACAAATGAAACATTTTGCAACACCTTAAAAAAACAATCCTATCGGTTTTGCACAGCTTGTTTTATTATCCCACTTCCTAAAAAGCCATGAGACCTCATTAACCCTGGAAGAATCTTTGTAAAGCTGATGGAATTTGGCCCTTTAATGACGCAAAAAGATGCATGCATGGATTTTGCAAGCTCCTACTTCCACATACATAAGTGCTGGGTTTCATCCATGTCTGTTTGGATTTTTAAAACAAAGTAAATACAGATACTATCGTATCTAATTTCAGAGAAAAATCTCTTAAAGTACAAAAAGTTAAGAGTATAAAAATGTGTTTGAGCTGTGTGCTGCAATTGATTTTTCACAATGTTAGAAATCCAGCCCTCAGGTAGAGATAAGAGTGGTTTTGACATTTTTAAAAGGTTGTAAAAAAGAAAACAAAAGAGGAATTGACAGAGGCCATTCGTGGCCCTTAAATTTTTACTAACTGGTCCTTTGTCGAAAGAGTTTGCCCACTCTTATAGTAAGCAGTTCCCCTCCTGTGTGAGGGACACTGTGCTTATGTAAAACCGTCCCCGCCCCTAAGTAATTTGTAATTTACACCGAAGGGGCAGAAGGCTGGTAAGCCAGAGGTCAAAGAAGATAGTGTCAGACAAGGACGTCAAAGGAAGAGAGACCGTAGCATGGTGGGGAAATAGGTAGTGGCTTTTTAGGGAGGTGTTCTTAAGATGAGCCTTAAAGATAACGAGGCTGGTAAGCCAGAGGTCAAAGAAGATAGTGTCAGACAAGGACGTCAAAGGAAGAGAGACGTAGCATGGTGGGGAAATAGGTAGTGGCTTTTTAGGGAGGTGTTCTTAAGATGAGCCTTAAAGATAACAAGAGATGTTGAAGGATAAGGGTGAGTGCGGTGGAGAGGGGTCGAAGCCCCTGAATGCAGGTGCGTGTCCTCGAGCCAGGGAGCAGATTCACTTCCAGAATCCCCTGGAGGGTGAACTACAAGGTGGAAAAATGAGACGAGGGCAGAGGATAGAGACCAGGATAAGGAGTTTGTGCAGAAGGAGAGATTCATTCTCTTAGAACCAAAAAGACAATTCACACTTTTACTTTGGCATTTGATGTCTTATATGTTTACCCGGAAGTGTTGTATTATAATCAGTGAAAAATGAGGAAAATAGTCCCCCTTAGGCTGAACACCTAGTAAATGAATGGCTTTTGGCTGTATGTCAATGAACAACATTAATATATGCAGTTACCAAGTCACCAATAACAAAGCACTGCAGAGTCTCAATCTACTCATAGGAATTCATGAAAGCCCTTTCTAAAGGCAATTCAATCAGAGGCTGGTCTTGGCGAGGTTGCCAGGAACACCCAGTTCTGCCTCTGAACTTGCCCTGACTCAGTGCGTAACCTTCGGCGAGCAGCAACTCCTCACTATCTCAGTTTCCTTGGCAATAAAATGGGGATAACAGACCTTAGCCAGCTCAACGGAGTCTGACGAAGAAAAATAAATGTCTGCAAAAACCTCTCAAGATAAGTGTTTCTGGAAACCGGGGGATAGGGGTGGGGATGGGGAGGAGGAGTTCTCATTCAATAATTTAGGGGAAAAATGAGATTAGCAAAATAAGATTCTTTATAGCCTCTAAGGGCCAAGAGCTTTGCAAAACAGAAATGACTCTCAGCGAATGATACAAAGCCTACAGATAGCCAAAGGTACCCATAATCTACCAATAGAATTCTCTGACAGTATTTTCTAAATTAAAATTAGGACACTTTTTTTGGTTTAATGATGGAAGAGGATATTTAAAATCGGACAGCAGAGCCCTGGACAAGGTGGCCACATATCTGTTCTATCTGTGCTTCCAAAGCTTGGAATATTCTGCCCAATTCTCCTGTGTATTATTCAGTTCTAATGGTACAGAGGGAAAAATCCCTTTGTCCACTTTTTTTCTCTTCAGACTTTCATAACCGCCCTAGAGAGGAAGAGTTCTCATAGCCAGTATTCTTTGGATGGCTTTTGCCACCTCCCTCCGAGGCTGAGGGAGACACTAAAGTCTCTACAGAAAGTTGAAGAACCAGCCCTGAGATATACCCATGCTGCACCTGGAGCAGATTTTGGAATCAAAAGACCTGCTCTGCTCTGCTCCGGAAAGTTTGGGTGATGAAATATTTCTTAGGGTTCTGCCAAAAACACTTGCCTTTCTCTTTCTCTCTCTCCTTCTCTCTCTTTCTCTCTTTCCTTTTCTTTCTTAAAGAAATGTTTACCTTATACTTGGCCAGAGAGAAGAGGAGAGTGGCCAAAATAGTTTAATTTGCTATTTTGCTGGGAGGACAACATCTCAAAACCACAAAGCCCTGAGTTTGACCCTAGAACTCTGTGGCTACTGATGACTCATCTTGGTAATTATCAGATTGAATCTTCTCTACTGGCTTGATAACAATGGATGGGTGGAAAAAGAGCTTCAATCAAATGTGCATGCCTAATAATCGGCCTCCTTATTGCCCTTTGCAGACTTTTTCTTGGTTCACCTAAATTTCCCTCTATGTACAAAAACATAAGCTATCCATGCAGTCCTGCAGACTGCTTGATAGAAACATAGACAAATGATTTTCAGCCTCTTACAGAATGCTGCCCGGGGGGAAGAAGGAATAAAGAAGTAACAGTCAGAGGTGGCTGGAATAGGACAAAGTGCCTGTTGATGAAATCTTGATTTTCTGTGGCTTTTCTTTGCAATAGGATTGCTGAGCGGGAAAGTCACTGGAACTTGACTGCAGCAATTCTGCCTTTCATATTTTTGGGAGTTCTAAGTCACAGAGGCTCCCTGCCATCGCACCCCTCTATAATTTTTCATCACTTTTTTTCCCAGGGTAAGGAGTGCCTCCCAGAAAATGCAGCTCTGTGACTCAGCAACATTCCAAGTCCCTCTGAGCCTTCCCGATGTTCCAAAAGAAACACTGATTTGAATTCAGCTGCTTAAAAATTCAGTCTCTAAGCAGGCAACTTGCAACTTCCTTAAAGTAATGGTTTAGCTTCTGGAGGGGAAATCAGCTTGTTTTTAATTGTTTTAATTTTTCTTTCTTTCTTTTTTTTTTTTTTTGTCTTTTTCCGTGTCCGGCAATGGATCGCAACCCTCAGTGTTGCCCCCATACCGGACCGGGGACCGGCAACGGGATCGCAACCCTCGGCATTGCTCCCGCACCTCGCTCAGCCAGTGAGCGGGAACCGGTCTGTATGTGGGATCCGAACCCTCGGGCGGGAGCGCCACCGCGCTTCCCAAGCGGTGCACTAGCGCAGTGCGCCACCGGGCTGGCCCCAATTGTTTTAATTTTTCAATTAATTAGTTCTTCATCTGGTTGTGTGTGATCTGTTGAGCCCAATACTCTGCTTAATTAATCTCGATGTTAACGTGGGAACAAGACCAAATTTCTGTTCTTCTAACATTGAATCACTTTAAAAATCATGTATGAATAACCCACAATTCCACTCCAGGAAAGAGTATATATATATGCACCAAAAAATTAGATTATTCACAGCAGCACTATTCACAATAGTCAAAAACTGTAAGCAACTCAAATGTCTATCAGCTGTAGAATGGATAAATTGTGATATTTTCATACAATGGGATATTGAATGAACTGGTGCTACACACAACAGAGATAAATTTCACCAACAGGATGCTGAGCAAAAGAGAACAGACCCCAAAGGAAACACATTTATGAATCCGTTTGAATGAAGCTCATAAACAATTAGTCTGTGGAGATCTATTCTGACAGACATCTGAACAGTAGTTGTCTTTGGGAAGAAGAATAACATAGACAGAAGGGGGCACTTAGGGTTTAGTGATGGTTACACAAGTCTGTTTACTTTGAGAAAATTCATTGAGCTGCACAATGATTTGTAAGCTTTTATACATTTATGGTATACTTCAATTAAGTTCTACTTAAAAACATGCAGTCATTGCTACGGTCTGAATATCTGTGTCCCCCCAAACTTCATAAGTTGAAATCCTAACCATCAAAGTGATGGTATTAGGAGTTGGGGCCTTTTAGAGGTGATTAGGTGCCGTTATGGGATTAATGTCTTTATAAAAGAGGTCAAAGGAGCTGGTTTGCCCCTTCTGCCGTGTGATGACACAGCAAAAAGACAGCCATCTACAAACCAATAAATTGGCCATCACCACACAGCAAATCTACCAGTGTGTTGATCTTGGACTTCCCAGCCTCCAACACTGTGAGAAAATAAATTTCTGTTCATAAGTCACCCAATTTATGGTATTTTACAATAGCAGCCCAAACGGATTAGACAGTCATTACATCAGTTATGGTTTAGTGTTATTTCGTTTTTCATTAGAATAAAAGAGATCAAAATTCTTGTTCTTGTTCTCACAAATCACTCACTGTTCATCTCTTTCCTAGTAGGATGCACGTATTGCCCTACTAATTGCTTACCTCTGCCTAGGGGAAGACTGGCAGGTCAGATATCCTGATTCTTCCTCACCTAGATCTTAAGAGACAAACACTTCCAGGCAGTAGAGCTCCCAGCTCAAGCTGATGCCTGCCTCTTTCTCCCCACCTGCCAGTTCCCCTCAGCATAGCCTGGGAAGGCAGTAGGTGCCGAGGAAATCACAGCTCTACACTGGTGCACTGAGAACACTTCCAGGTCAGCCGGGAAGAAGAAGGATGGAAGCCTTTTAGAAGACTCCCAAATTTGTAACTTGGGAGGATTCAGGACGCAGGAGTAAGTTGTTCCAGGAGGGGAGCCTGGAGCCTTAGGGCGGAACAGCCTCAGGCAGTGGGAGTTTTCTGGGATCTCATTCTTGGACCGAGTTGCTTGGCTCTGACTCTGGAAGAACCACTGACTGGGCTAGGAGAGGAAAGAGTAGGGGTGACTTGTCACCTCTGCATAGTCAAGGAAGGGACTAGAGGTCATAATCTCCTCTTCCTAACACCTCAAAGCCCTCTTACAGGCAAAAACTTTAATTATATTTGCTTGGGTTAACTGGTGGCCTCCATATAAGGGTACTTTAAAAAGTTTTAGAAAGATAATATAAGTCTTTCCGTGAACTTTTTGAAGTAGCCTCATATTTCTTAAAAGGCAATGCAGAGGCTTCTGCATGACAGTACGAAGAAGGAGTAGAAAGGCAAATGTATCTGGAGCACCAAGCCTTGCACTCCATCTTTACATGGATTCCCTTAATCTTCACAGCAGCCCTATAAGTAAATAGTACTATGATTACAAATGGACAGGTGAAGAAACTCAAGTTTAGGGACATAAATAACCTGCTCAGGGTCACATAGCAAAGACAGAGCCGGGATTTGAAACCAAGTATCTGACTCTGATAATCATGCTTTTTACCCTCACACTTAGCTCTGATAAAAATCAATGGCAAACTTGATATTTTGTAGGGTTTTGTTTCTTGTTTTGAGGGCTGGCTGGTCCACTGGAGCAGGAGTGCACTCTTCTCACTTGCCCGTGGACATCAGAGCTTGAGACTCTTCAGTTCTTGGGTTCTAGGACTTACACCAAGGACACTATCAGCTTCCCTGGTTTTGAGGCCTTCAGACTTGGACTGAGCCTCGCTACCAGCATCCAGTTTGCAGACGGCCTATCATGGGACTTTTCTTCACAATTGCATGAGCTAATTCTCTTAATAAATCCCCTCTCATATATTTATAACATATCCTATAGATTCTGTCTCTCTGCAGAACCTTGACTAATACAGGGTTTGGTACCGAGAAATGGAGTGTTGTTATACACATACCTGAAAATATGGAAGTGGCACTGAAACTGGGTAATGGACAAAGGTTGGAGGAATTTGGAGGACTCAAAAGAGTACAGAAAGATGAAAGAAAGTTTGGAATGTCTTAGAGATTGGTTAAATGGTTGGGATCAGAATGCTGTTGGTACCGAGAAATGGAGTGTTGTTATACACATACCTGAAAATATGGAAGTGGCACTGAAATTGGGTAATGGACAAAGGTTGGAGGAATTTGGAGGACTCAAAAGAGGACAGAAAGATGAAAGAAAGTTTGGAATGTCTTAGAGATTGGTTAAATGGTTGGGATCAGAATGCTAATAGCAATGCGGGCAGTAAAGGCCATGCTGATGATGAGGTCTCAGACAGAAATGAGAAACTTATCGGCAATTGGACAAAACATCACCCTTGCTACACCATAGCAAGGAAGTTGGCTGCATTGTGTCCATGTTCTAGGACTTTGTGGAAGGTGGGACTTAAGGGTTGTGAACCGCAGTGTTTGGTGGAAGAAATTTCTAAGCAGCAAAACACTCAAATAGCTGCATGGCTACGTGCAACCACCTACGCTCAGTTAAGGCAGCTAAGGCAAACTTGATCTTGGTGTTATCAGCACCATGCTCTAACCAACTGAGCTAACTGGCCAGCCCTAAACCTTACTATTTTGAAATAAGGATGAGGAAAAGGGTTGAAGTTGTTTTTATATATTAATTACTTCTTCCTATAATTTTACATATTAGTAAAATTATAGAGTTTTATTTATATCGACAGGGCTTATACATATGAGGTATGTTGTAAACTCACAGACATGTGTTTTTTCCTTTAAGTGGCAGATATACTCATATAGACATTGAAATATAAACAACCAATCACTTAGAATGTTTATTCTACAATATCCTGAAGACTATTCTGCTTGTGACTATGATTCTATACTCACATTTTATAACATTCTTCCAGAGATGTGAGTATGTGTGTGCATGCATGTATTTATGAATAATATGATCTCCTTGTGGGTGTGAATTTCATCCTCTCTGTGATTCCTGTGCCCTAACCATATTGCTAGGCAACACCAAGCAGCACACATCCCACATTTTCCTAATTCCGTTTGATGTTTCACAAATGGACTTTTATCTGCAAGCAGAATAACACCCGTGGGTTTAGAATGTTGGCTTTTTACATAAGCAGGTGTCACTCAGATTAAAGCTAAATGACCGTAACTATCAGAAACTGGCAGAAAAGAGGAAGAGCTGGCATGAGGCAAATACACATATTTGTTTTAAGACTTTGGCTGATAATTCATTAGTAAAGTCTAATGTGATTCCTGCCATTATGACTTTGCAGATAATATTAAGGACAGAGAGTAGACTGGCTTTCTTCCAAGGACTGAAAGTCCTCCTAGGACTTGGAGGGGATTGTATATGGAATACGCTTTCTGATACTGGTGATGTTGTACACATACAATTTGCTAGATGAAAATCGGGTGCACCACTCCTCTGTCAAAATAGAGGCCAGTATTTTCAGGTCAGGATCCAGAATTTTGCAGAGGATAATGAACGGATCCCATATCACAAGCTATAGTGTATTTACAGTCCTCCTGCCTTCTGTGTCTGTGGAAATGTCAGAGAGAGGCTTCAGTGGGCATGGAGAATGCCACAACCGGGCCTGGCAAGTAGACAAGTGCACAACACTTCATCATTACAAAAAGGAGCAACTGGTTTTTCCCCATCTCCTAAAGCTAAGCCTTAGAAAACCAAAAGAAGTAAGACGGACAAGTCTTCACACTCCTGACTGGTAGTATTTGAGAGTAGCACTGCCCAAGCCAGAAAGTCCCGTGATGGCACTCTGAACTGACACTCAGCTGTGAGAGCCAATACATTACATCCCTTGCTTGCAGGCTTAGGAAAAAGGACTACAAAATTTTACCAGTTGGGAGATGAAGACGAAATGGACATGGGGCAATGATAAGAATGACATTCAGGGGAAAATATGATTGTATTCGTTATCTTGGCTGTGTAACAAGTCCTCTCCACCCCCCGAAAAACTTAGCAGTTTAAGCAATAATAAACATTTATTACTTTGCACAGTTCCGGTGGGTCAGGAATTGAGGAGTGGCTTAGCTTTGTTCTCCTGTCTCAGGATCGCTTATGAGGTTCAGTCGAGATGTTGGCCAGGGCTGCAGTCATCGGAAGGGTGGACGGGGGCTACGCAATCCACCTTCCAGGTGGTTTATTCACATAACTGGCCGGTTAGCGCTGGCTATTGACAGGAAGATTCAATTGCTCATCATGTGGCTTCTTAAGTGTCCTCACAACATGGCAGCTGGCTTCCCCAGAACGGACAATTTAAGAGAGAACAAGGCAGAAGCTACGATATCTTGTATAACCTAGCGTTGGAGGTCATAGGCCATCATTTCCACAGTATCCTATTGGGTATACAGGTCTGCCCTGCTCAATGTTGGGGGCGGGGGGCAGGGGGACTACATAAGAGTGTGAATACCAAGAATCACTGGGGGCTGTCTTGGAGGCTGGCACCATAATGGTAGAGACATTTCTGTGCATACAAGATTAAGAAGAAATTCATGTATTAGCTGAGTGATTGATTGCATTAGATCAGTGGTCTCAATACTAGCTAGAAGCTGCCTGGAATCACCCGAGGTGCTTTTTAAAACACTGGTTCCCCTGGTCCCTTCCCTGGATAGTCTGATTAAATCAGAGGTGATGCCCAGGTTTGGAAACTACTAGATTAGATGATCTCGAAGATGAAGTCCAACCTTAACACTATTCCCCAAGCTTACCTGACCACAGAGGTTTTATTTTTATTTTTAACAAACCCAGGGAGTTCGTTGAAAATACAGATTTCTAGGCCCTACCTCCAGGCTGATGAATCAGAACCTCCAGGAAGGGGCCTGAAAATCTATATATTTTTTTTAATTTTTAAATTTTTTGGTCAGGTCATACATTCAACATGGTTGGAAATTCCAGAAGGTATAAAACAGTGTTGTTAAAAAGTCTCCTTCCCATGGAACAGTGGCTACCAAAGAGGGGAGGGAAGAGGAGAGGAGAGGATAGGGAGAGGTTGGTCAACAGGCACAAAGTTACAATTAGACAGGAGGAATATGGTCTGGTCCACAGCAGGGAGGGTTAAGGGTCAGGTTTTGTATATTACAAAATAGCTAGAAGAGAGGCTCTTAAATGTTCTCACCATAACAAAATGATAAATACATGAGGTGATAAATACCCTGAATTGATCATTATATAACACATCTATATTGAAACATCAAATTGTACCTCGTGGGCCTGCCCGGTGGTGCACTGGAGAGTGCGCCGCTTGGGAGCGCGGCGGTGCTCCCGCCGAGGGTTCGGATGCCATGTGGAGACCAGTTCCCGCTCACTGGCTGAGCGCGGTGCGGGCGCAACACCGAGGGTTGCGATCCCGTTGCCGGTCAGTAAAAAAGACAAAAAGGAAAAAAAAATTGTACCTCGTAAATATGTAGAACTACAATATGTCAATTAAAAAAAATTTTTTTTAAGTGTCTTTCCTATCTTTGTCTTCCCAGCATCCCAATTCGAATTCCTGGAGTTGATCAACGTTACTAGCTTTTTATGTGTTCTTCTAGCAATACAGGAATACATAAGACATATAAAGTAAATATATTTATTTTATGTGTGTGTATATATGTATATACATGTGTGTGTGTGTGTGTGTGTATGAGGGTACTTCAAAAAGTTTATAGAAAAATTGAATTAAAAGATAACGTGGGAGCTGGGTGGTTTCTCAGTTGGTTTGAGCTGGTGTTGATAACACCAAAGTCTATGGTTTGGATCCGCATACCAGCCAGCTGCCTCTGAGATGGAGAGGGGGAAAAAAGTTAATGAATCTTTCCATGAACTTTTTAAAGACTATATATGTCTATGTACACACACGCACACTCACACGCACACTCGCACACACACATTTTTAGGCAAATTAAAGGGGTATACAGCGAAAAGCAAGTTCATTCCTGGTCCTGATAGCCGGTTCTCTTCCAATTTAAACACTTGTACAATTTAACAATTAAATTGTTGGGTCTCTTTCAGAGATAGGACTCTGGTGTTTTGAGAAGTGACTCAGGTGATTCTCATAACCTGCTGTGTTTGGGATGCCCCAGTTCTAGAATAATAAGTTGAAACAGCTGGAAAAGCACGCTTGGTTGCACCTGAATTACATGAAAGGTGTCAGTTTCTATCCTGGATATCCCACTTTTATTTGTTCGTTTAGCCACTCTTTACAGAGGTCTGCGCGTGCAGGCCCAGGCAGAGGCGAGCGGAGGAGCCGCCGCGGAGGCTGGAGGTGAGCAGAGGCTTCTGGAAGGAAGGGATTTCCACACGGAGGCAGGAGGGAGGGAGGGTGCTACTTGGCCAAATGGAGAGGGCAGTATTCCTGGCAGAGAGAAAGGGACGGATACGAAGTCCCCGAGTTTATCCAGCTCGCTGCGTAGCAGAGCATTCTGGTGTTTCCGCGTGCAAGAGGGTCCAGAAAACAAAGGGGTAAACTGAGCTCAAAATAAGATGGGGCAAGTACGATGGCTCTACAAATCAGATATTAAGTTTGGGAATGGCATAATCATTGTGTGTGTGGGGGGGGGATTTTGGTTTTTAAAAAAATGTGTTGGAAGGGGGTATAACTGGAGGTAGGAAGATAATTTAGGAGGCTGGTGTCAAAATCTAGGAAAGAGACTGCAATGGGCTGAATTAGGTAGCCGTTGTAGGAAAGGAAAAAACTGGAAAGCCTTTGACGTTAAGAGGAAGATTCAGCTGGACTTGATGACGGATTGAAGGGGAAGGTAACGGGGACACTCCCAAATTCCTAGCATGGGCAATCAGCTGTTTTTCACTACAGTGGGGAACGCAGCGCAGATGAGAACGCACTTTGGGAGGAGGCACGTGGGTGAAGGGTGGGTCTGACGTGTGAGTTTGAGGAAGAGCCCAAATTCCTAGCATGGGCAATCAGCTGTTTTTCACTACAGTGGGGAACGCAGCGCAGATGGGAACGCACTTTGGGAGGAGGCACGTGGGTGAAGGGTGGGTCTGACGTGTGAGTTTGAGGAAGATGACAAATGGGTACATGAAGGTCTAGAATCCGGCTGAGAAATAAGAGCCGGTTGGTGGCGGTCAGTGGCAAGGCCAGGCACCTCTCAATTTCTCTTTAAAACCTTACTTTGCATCTCCAGCCCCTAATAAGGCAGACTGTTAACAGTCCTGTCAACATTTCTGCACCTGTTGGAGCGGAAGGGGTGAGTGGACGGTCCCGTTTACTAGGCTACTGTGTTTACAAAATTCCGTAGCTGGCCAACAGTGTATTAAGCTCTGTAGAAAGAGAATATTCTTAAGGTGGTTATAAACGGTTCCATGTTTACCACAATAGTGTACAAAATGGATTCTAATTTGTTTCCATTATTTATTCTGCGTATTGATGGTACCCCTTTAGTATTACACTGGCAACCGGTTGCACTGTGGATGTATTTGAAATACGGTAATCCTGCAGCCATAGTTTTCTATGCCTTTTGGAGTGGATGTATTTGAAATACGGTAATCCTGCAGCCATAGTTTTCTATGCCTTTTGGAGTTTTGGCCAGAATTGTAGAACTTAAACAAATTAGATATTTGAAAATACTCACCTGTGTTTTGTGCTATAACCAACCAGCCAGACGCGTTTTAAATTGTAATGGTGACAAACAAAATAAGTTGTTTGCTATGGTGCAGAGAAGTCTGAATAATCTTATGCATTCTTTAGTTCTTGCTAAATGGCTTATTGTATGCTATCTGTATGGGTCTAGGACAGATTTCTTTCTGAACTTCACAGCATGGGTGGAAGAGAGTAATTTGGCCTTTAGTTTTCCCTGGCAGCCGGTGCCAGTCCATTTATATGGTATGTTCACAGGAGAGGTGACAAGTGTTGAGAGGTTTTATTTGATATGCATTTTTTTAAAGTAGAAAAAAATCCACAAAAATAGGTACTTGTTAGCTAGTTTTCCTCCTTGGTCTTAAGATCATAACCAAATGTTTCATTAAGAAATTCCACCTGTAATGGACTAACTAGTGACATTGAATTATCTGGCTGTGTTTGATATTCATGATGACACCATACACTACATGGGCAATTTTTAATGATATAAAAGCAAAACCACATTATTTTTCTATGTAACTTGTAAAAGCCTTTCCTTCTAAAATGGGGTTGCTTATGCTAATTTGTTATAGTTAGTGAATTGCATGCAGCTCTGTGAATTTACTTTTCTTGGCAGTTCTAGAATATCCTGCCATAACACATACTGAAAAACTGTTTGACGGGTTATGAAAATCTGGATGTACTAAAGGTACATCTTGTGCAGACCATAAAATAAATACATGATTATATTTTTAAAAATCTGTTATCTTATCAGGTTAAGGAAGTTGTCATTATAACAACCCAAGGAAAATTAAACAGTTTTGATATACTTTCCACTTTACATACTATAAATATTTTTAGTTTCTAATCCTAGCTCAAATTTGCTAGTCTTCTGAAAATACTGCCTACTGGAGGTAAACTGTATTCCATATAGAGCCCACCTTGGAGGTTGGTAGCACCTTATTGCTCTGGTCATTATCGTAAGTAAAGTGTAAGAAGCACTAGTTGTCAGAATTATTGGTGAAAAATATATTTTGAAGATTTTATCATTATTTTTAATCAAGCCAGCCAAGTTCTGTTACTTCAAGGATGGTGGATTACTGTGTCTGTCAATATCAGTATTGCCACTGATGTATGGTTGCTTCATTAATGATAAATGAATTAGGTATTTAATTTGGTTCTATACTGTTAGCTATAACTAACCAAGTCTTTTGAAAAAGTCTCTGACCTCTAGGAGCTTATAATTTTAACAGATGGAAAAGTATTGAGAAGAAACAAAAGCAATTCTTTTGTTCAGCAAATATATATGGGGGATCTACTATGTATAAGGGACTTTATTACACTTTTGTGGGGTGAGGGAAATATACTGAGCTGAAGAGAAATTTGGTTTCTATTCTTGCATTCTATCAGGGAGACAAACATGAAACCACAAATTATTATTTTTTTTAATTAATAATTATGTGAAGTGTTTCAAAAGATACCTACAGGGTGAGTTGAGGGTATATAATGAATGGGATGGAGGGCTGAGCTTTTCTTTAAGGGAATGGGAGTTCTTGAAGTTTAAGTTGTTCTTAGGATGAACTGGAATAAAATCTTAATCATGTTAAATTTTACTTATTTTGGTTTTGGCAACTGACCGTTATCACGTTAAATTTTTTAAAAAGAAAAGTTGTATTTAAAAGTCTTGAAGTTTAAGTTGTTCTTAGGATGAACTGGAATAAAATCTTAATCATGTTAAATTTTATTTATTTTGGTTTTGGCAACTGACCGTTATCACGTTAAATTTTTTAAAAAGAAAAGTTGTATTTAAAAATAAAGGGTCAAAAGATCTCTAAGAGAAATATAGTGTTGTTTGGTGAGAATCTTATATAGACAGGAAAATATCTTTGCATGAACTGAAGACAGCATCTTACCATTTGAAAAATGATTGTTAATCCTAGGATAAAAGGATTTTATATTCCACTTTAGAAGGAGGAAAACTAGATAAAAAATGCAGGTGGCCAATTAACCTCTTCAATCAAACTTCACGAATGTGATAAAGAATGTAAACTTTAACATGAAAAAAAACTTTAACATGCTTAAACGCTTATAAAAGTTTCAAATTGATTAAAATTCTTTAGTGACAAGGTTAGGCTCCTTGATCAGTGAATGTTCTCACATATTTCTAAGCAAAATAGAATAATTATATTTGAAGCTGAGAAGTATAAAGACAGAGTTGTACAAAGAAAGCCTAAAGTGACTAAGAAAAGTCAAGTATAAGATTAAAGTAATTTTTGCAACTTTTTCAATAATGAATTTCAACCTAGCCTAATTAATTTTAAATTTCTAATGCAAAATGCAGTTTTAGAAAATGTCATTAAAGAGATACATAATCAGAAATAAAGTAAACATAATCATCTACTAGGCTTAGAGTAAGTAAAAATATTACTTTTGATTTAATTTTTGAATAGGTAATATGCACATCATTGAAAAAAAATCAAGAAATTGAAATTTAAATATATTTCCTCCAATCCTATTCCCCATCCACCTATTTTCCAAGCATCCTAAACCACACACAGACAACTGCACACCTGATATTATTATTTGTACATGTATGCACAGTTTCTTTAGCACATATGAGCAAATCTCAAATCTTGATACAGACTTGTCTCCTTTTAAACAAAAGGTAGCATGCTGCAGACACTGTTGTGGCCCTGCTTTAATTTTTTTTCCGCTTGACATTATTTCTTGGAGGTGTTTTTTTTAATGTCAGTACATGGACCCTTCACTTTTCTCTGCCTTTTTTTTTTTAACCGTTGTATAATATTCCACTGGATGAAGGTACTGTAATTTAGGTACCTACTGATGGACATTTGGGTTATTTCCAATAAATAATTCTGTAGTGAATAACTTTGTGTATGGTCATTTCATAAATATACCCAGAAGTGGAATTGCTAATCAAAGGAATAATCAGTAATTTTGGTAGATATTGACAAAATATCCTATGTAAAGTTTGTACTGATTCACACTTCTACCAGTAATACATAAGAATGTTTATTTTCCACTTGGTGTTATCAAACTTTTAGATTTTTTTGTGAATGAAGAAAAAGATGTCTCATTTTTTCATTGTATTTCTTTTGTAAGATTTTCTGTTGAGCCGCTAGTTGTTTTCTTCTCAATTTAAAGAAGCTCTTTTATGTTAAGAAGATAAGCCCTTCAATAGTAGTATGAGTTGTAAATATTTTTATCTTCCTTTTTCATTTGTCTTTTGACTTGCTTGTGGTGGCTTTTGCCACAGAAGTTTTATTCTTATGTAGTTGAATGTATTAATACTTTCATAGCTTTTGGATTTGACTCATAGTTGGAAAGGACTACTATATCCAAGGTTATTAAGAGAGTATCCTGTTTTTCTTCTAGGGCTTGAGTAGGTTTTGGTGTTTACTTTTAAATTTTTTATTAATTCGTAATTTGTCCCCCCCACCCCGAGTGCTACCCAGTTATCTCAACATCGAATATTGAACTGTCCCTATTTCTACTCCACACTGATTTGTGATGCATTTTTTAAAAATCTCATATCTATTTGGATCAATTTATGAACTTCCTTTGTTATGAAGCATGTTTTTACATGTTTCAACTGTTACAAATGTTCCCCATTCTGTTTCTGTCTTTAGGCTCTGTTTAGGTACCTGCAGTATTTATTTATTTTTTATTTTAAAGATGATTTTTCTGTTAACAAAGTTTGCATTAGTTGTTTGCTAGAGCAACATGTCTAAAAATTTACATGGAATAAAAAATGTGTCTGCAGTTATGTGAAAATATTATTCATATCAAAGCTAATTCTGCAAAAGCTGAAATCTTGTGAAAAAAGAAAAATCTATATTAAGTGAAATACTCTCAATCCCAGGGAACCTCCATATACTCAGACCAGAAATATTTTTTGATTATACGTAATATATTTTAAAGGGAAAGACAGATAAATTGGACAAAGAATTGGGTAAAGTCTTTTAGTGTTCCCTCTGAATCTCACAATTGTGATTGCTTAGAGAATTAACCTTAAGTCTCATTTACTGCAAGGTGGTTTTGTCACTTTTAAAAAATATATTTAATTGGAAACAACAGCGGGCTGGTTATATAATACTTGTAATTGCAGGATTATTAAAGTTAAAATATCGGCCCTGCAGGTTTTAGATAACCACATGCAAAGTCGTGTGTGAGAGTGGAAAAGGGGAGGAAAGAGATATGTCTGTTTGATTATTTACTCTGTGGGGTGTACACAGATTATTTCTGATGCAATTTAATCTGGAAGATTATTTAGTTGAAAATAAGAGATCAAGCAGATATCTTTGAGACACAGAATCTCATGAGTCAGTTGTAAGCACCAGGCACACAGGCTGCATTTGATACCGGACAACTTGCTCATGTTCTATTCCTGACGTTCCTTAATCTAGTAAAGTCTGTTCGAAAAGCTTGAAATTAGTATTCGTATAAACAGGGAAGCGCTGAAACCAGCTGGCATTCTGTAAATGAAATCAGTGGAACAGGAACTTGGAATATCTTTTTTCCTTGATTATTTTTCTAGGTTGTCACTATAAATGGCCCAAACCTGTCAGTTCTCTCACTCTTCCTGGGCACAACGTCAATACTAGCATTTTACAGGGTTTAATGAATTTATTTACCAAATGTACATTAAGTTTAATATAAACATGAACATTTATAAGAATATAATGACTATTTGACACTTTGGGAAATGTCATGTATGCTGGAAGAAAGAGAAAGCAATTTCATTACTATCAGAACGTGGAGTAGAGTAGAACTTAGTTTTAGCTAGATCTTGCATGTGAAATTAAAATAAAAGAAGAAATCAAAGTCATAAAGTTTTGGTCAGACTATCTCTCTTCAGAATATTGATCCTCAAATTAAAATGAACACATCAAAAAGGCAAGTCCAATTTATTGGAAACATCACTTGGTGAAAAAAATCTCATTTCACTGTACATTGAATAGTTTTTGCCTATAAATAACAACATGTCAAAACATAAATACATGAAGTCAAAATTAATTTTGAACACTTGCTTGTAAATGTGTAGCTCACTTAAGTTTTCATAATCTAAAAGAAATAAGCATTACTGAGAAAATCTCCAAATTTCTTTTAAAGAAAGTTTATTGAATATGAGCACTGAGCTACTTTCTTCTGTGAAATTGTTGACCAATGTGTGAATTTTTTCTGAGAATGAGAAAATAGGGTGAATCAAACTTGGGACTAGAAGGTTGGATGATTAAATGTGATGTCTGTTAAAATGTTGCATACTCTAAAAATAGCTCATCGTTGGGCTTTGCCTACACAATAATGGAACAACCTGCTTGTGATAACTCTACAATAAGGATACAGTTGAGAAACAAATAGATGGTTACTACTGATATATAAAGAAATTACTGGAATAAAGTGGAAGGAGAGAGGGCAGCTGCAAAGTTGCTTGTATGAGGCACAAGAATGAATGAATCTGTGGACTGCAGGGGATTATTTTGTGGTAAAACAACAAAGGCAGGAATTACAGCTTATATTTCTTTTTATAATGGTTGTGCTTAGTATGGTTTCATTGTTTGCCAATTTTGTTTCCTGAGCAGCATAAACCTCACTGTTTGGTTCCTTTTTAGTGGTTCTTCATTAAAACTGCATGTGAGAAACAAAAATTGAAAAGGCATTTTTTTGTTAAAGGAAAACAATACTGGTATAAGATCAGATTACTCTTTGACTTGTATGTAATAGAATGCAATTACGTTCATTTAAACTTCCTTTCCTAATTATTTCAGACATTCTAGGGGGTGTGTGTGTGTGCGTGCATAATTAATGGATTTATTAAGCACCTTCTATGTCTAAGGAAATAAGACTTGGTCCCTGTTCTTTCAGCACATTATTTCGTTTGGGTGACAAAATGCATGTTCCCTTACATGTGATATTTAAGTCTATATTAAGTGTCTAAGATTCAGGTCACAGAATTTGAGAGAGGAAGACTACATGAACTGTTAGCTCAAGAAAGTTTTCCTGAAAGAGATTAAAGTGAGTTCTTTTTTTCCTTCTTCGTGTTGCCTGTAATTGGCCAGGAATCAGAGAACTGGGTTGTTTCATGCTTAGAAAAGGATAAAAGGCAGGACTTATGGGATTCGGAACCTTTGTACATAATCTTGGGAAAATTGCTTCACTTGTCACTGGGGCACTTTGAGGGTGGGAGGTGTTTGTGTGTGTGTGTGTTCCCCACCCCAGCGTTTTTTGGTTTTTTTTCCTGGAAGTTTTCCTTTCCTGAGTTGGTGGCTGAAGGCGTCATAGAGGGGGATAGAGGTGGTACAGAGAAAGGCTAGGGTTAGCTTTGAATGACAAGATAGGGGTTCCAGAGTGTTCATTTCAGCCTCCAAATCTGGGGAAGGGCCTTGTAGGTGTCAGCCTGCCTTGGGAAGCAACATAAAAATGTTCCTCTCAGGTGTGGGTGAAGTCAAAATGAGAAGGGAATTCAGTATAGCACAGGAAAAGACAAAAAGCACCTGTTTCACAGTGACAGCAAAGAAGCTTTAATAGTAGTGATATCTGATGTTTACTTGGCATTTTACTACTTGATAGTTTTCATATATATTATATCGGAGGTGGGATAGCTTAGTAGTTTGAAATCAGCCCAAATCTTGGCTCTGCCACTTAACAGATATGGCTTGGGTGGGGTGTTGACTTTCTCTAAGCCTCAGTTTTCTCCCTGTACCTATTTCATAAGGCCATTAGGAGGATTGGTAGGACCAGGCATGTAATGGCTCAGAGGGGCTAGCTTAGGGTAAGTGTTCACTTCACGTGACTTATTGTTTGACATTTCCCCCTGCCACACTCTTGTGAAAAAGTAGGGCATATGGGATTACCTTCATTTTACCAGAGAGGAACACAGTGCTCAGAGATTTGGTGAGATGATGAGTGATTCATTTGTTTTTAAACCAAGTTTCAATTGTAGCCTTAATGGCAGGACTGGAAAAGGCAATCAGGTGAGTTCCCCGGGACCCTTCTCCAGGGTGGAGCCAACACACAGGAAACCTGAAACACCCGTTGAGCCACTCTGGTGGGGTTAAGAGAACGACTGACGACCTGATACTGTCAGATGTTCTATATAGTAACATAGCTAATGGCCTAAAGTTGAACTTGAGCTGAACTTTAAAAGGGTAAGTTCAAACTCTTCTTCACTTTTTGGGGGGGAATGGGGCTCAGAAGTGTGCGAAAATTACTTGTCTGCAAATTGCTGTAAGTGTGTAGCCCATAAAAGCTACTTTCAATACTCTGCTTCCTTGGTTAATGTGGCTTTGCAAAGGGACACACATAGAAGCCTTCCAACCACAGCATGCTGGCTGGCCCTTGCCTTATTTGGACAGGAGAGGTGTTGATCCAGAGGCTTTATATGACACGGGCTCCTCTTTTAAAGCTACTTGAAAAGTAATGCCTCCACCAGCTTGTGACAAAGATGGACTTTGTGATTTCTTCTTAGCAGTTATATTTCTTGTTCAAGATTAAAGTCACTTCATCCAGCATTCTTTTGCCATTCTTTGGCATTTAACCCAATTTTCTTCTTCCTAACAAACAATTTTCAAACAAATTCATCCTTTTAAAAATGAACTGGAATGTTAAAACGTTTCCATTAGGAATAAACTCAGTCCTCATCTTATGATTATGCTTCTTGCAAAAATATTCTTGGATTGCTCAGCTTTAAGAGAGATAAATTATGAGAATGAAAAATTCCCAGTAAACAATTAAAAGGGGATAATTCATTTTATAAAAGAATTCTTTATTTACGGATGGGTTCTGTTAGTGATACATTTAATTTACAGGCATGAAGTGGAGTTAGTTGACCAGCAAAATCTCTGAAATCACATTGGTGAGAAGACAATTTAAAATGCAAACATTCGAGATGTATTGGAGCTTGCAGTAATACAGCTATTTGGCAAACTTGAAAGTGGAGTCTACAGAGATAGTCTGGAAAGCCAATATTAAAAGATCCATAAAATCATGTTTTTGGATTATAATGAAAACAAAGCTTAGCAAACAGTTCTAGAGGAAAATAAGCTGGAAAGACAGTGTAGAGGTAAGACCGCAGATAGAGAAATACTTAACACAGGCACAGTAATCTGCAGGGAATACACAGGTGGTTTTTACTGCATGTTTATTGTTACTCATAATGATTCTAAGAAGCTGTCTCACAAGATGACTACAAAATGCCACAGAAGTACAGCAGCCTTTCTCCAGTCGGTACGTGTCCTGGGGCATCCTTTTGCAATAATAGAAATGTTAGTTTTGCATTTCACATTAAAAAACCTTCAATTTGGCTAATTAAATCTCAGCCATAATATGATTCATACTAGATTAAAGTAAGATACCACACAGTTTACTTCCTCTCCTGACCATTTATGATTGTTGCTGAACTAGTTAAAAAGGCAACATATTCTTTTGGTGTAGTATTAAGAAAAATGGTGCCAGGTAAACTAGGCCCAGAAGCTGGAAATCCTGTAGGAATAAAAGATACTGCACGGGGTGTGTGTGTGTGTGTGTGTGTGTGTGTGTGTGTGTGTGTGTGTGTGTGTGTGTGTGTGTGTGTGTGTGTGTGTGTGTGTGTGTGTGTGTGTGTGTGTGTGTGTGTGTGTGTGTGTGTGTGTGTGTGTGTGTGTGTGTGTGTGTGTGTGTGTGTGTGTGTGTGTGTGTGTGTGTGTGTGTGTGTGTGTGTGTGTGTGTGTGTGTGTGTGTGTGTGTGTGTGTGTGTGTGTGTGTGTGTGTGTGTGTGTGTGTGTGTGTGTGTGTGTGTGTGTGTACATGCATGTAGAAATGTAAGTTACTAGTATTCATCCAAAACTTACAGAGCATATGTAAATAATTTTTTTTTTAATATGTGGCTGTCAGAACTATATTAAATTCATAATGTCTCAACCTTGCTATAAATAATCTACTTGTGTAAATTGTAAGCTGTGCATCTAACTTTTTTAAAAGAGAGGGGTTTACAAAACAGCCATAGTGGTAGATTATTCATATCTTCCCCTCCCCCCACTCTAATCCAAATCCCTAGGGGGAGGGGGAGATAAACTATAGTCCCAAACCAAGATGTCAATAAGGAAACTGAATTAATGTTCATAAGTGCTGCAATTAGCAATGATGTTATCAAAAATATATATAAGCTCCTGAAATTAGTTTTTCTATCACGTTTTTATCCCTGGCATGAAATTCAGATGCAGAGTTTGGAATTTGGGCAAGGGAGGACTGCATTTTCCAAATATGGTGGCACCAACCTTGCCCCTCCCACTTGTTCTTCTAACAATGCGATGCTGGCACTCCATCAAGAGGTGGGGCTTCTCACCATTTCATTGAATATGGGTGAACCAGTGGCAGGACAGAAGGGATGCTGTATGACTTCCTTAGCTAAGCCATAGGATGTGATACAACTCCTGCTGGGATCACTTTCTTGGGAGTGTGTCTAGTGAGCCCTGGCTGACATCTAAGAGGACCAGCCAGCCTGAAGCCACCATGCTGGAGAAACCATGTGAAAAGGCTCCACAGAGATAGAGATGCCTGGGGAACCCAGCTGTTCTGGCCCTAGTGAGTCTTCGTCCCACCATCAACCTCCAGACATGAGAGCACCAGCCTTTAAATTATTCCAGCTCCCAGCCTTCAAGCTCGCTGTTGCTGAGGGCAGCAGAGACCAGCTGGGTCATGGAGCCCTGCCCAAATTGAAAACTAGTGAGCAAAATAGGTAGTGTTGTCTTGAACCACTAAGTTTTCTGGTGGTCTGCTGTGTAGCATTAGACAACCAGATCATTAGGATTTGGAGAAAACTTTATTACAGTTAAATGGTAAGTGTAAGTTAATATACCCATAGCAGGGTTGGTTGGTCATCAAATTAATAAGTGTAGTCATTTAAACTACAATTTTATTGCTTGAGTTAAAGCAGAAAATCATCTTGTCTTGATAAGAGCTGTTGACATAGATGGAAGTGGTTGGTTGACTGAGTCTCTTAAGACTTCTGAAACCTAACCATTATCTTATGTCCTGATTTCTTAATTATGATCATCAAGTGAATAAAGTAAAGCAGAGGCTGTGGAAGGCTTTCTGTTGTCTACTTCTCCTGATTCTCTGGGTCAGGAATTGGGATAGAGCTTGGCTGGGTAGCTCAGGGCTGCTTCCTTCCCTCACTGGTCTGCTGCTCTTCCACCTGTCATCTCTCTCTGTCATGTGCTGTGTCTGTCTCATCGCTCAGCAGCCTAGCCAACCTTCTCTACAGCGTGGAGGCTGGCTTCCCAGAGGGAGAAAGCAGAAGCCAGACCTCTCAGGCCCTGAGCTCATAAGTTCCAGCATGTCACTGTCACTGTATCCTATTTTTGGTCAAATGAAGTCAAACCAATTCAAGGGGAGGGAAAAGAGACTACACCTTGATGGTGCGTGTGTGTCATGCATATGCAGGGTGGGAAGAAATTGATGATGGCCATTTGTGAGACAATGAAGAAGAGTAATTAGGTCTGAATAGGGAGATGGTAGTTCTAATCTTTGCTCTGCTACAAACTAGCCAAGTCACCTAATAATGCTGTCACCTCTGCTTAAATGGCAAGTGAGAATGAGCCATAAACTTGAAGATCCTGCATAGTTCCAAAAGTTTGCCTCTAATCAAGGCAGAACCTGCATTAGCCTAGAAGGTCAGGGAGGGAGGGGATGTGAAGAGAAACACAATGAATGAATTACCTAGTTGTGCTCTTCTAGGCTGTTGTTTAACTATTAGCTGTGGTCTGGCGTGACATCTCCCTCATCAATCATCATACAACCTCGGCTTTTGAGGCCTATTCTTCTATCTTCAGGACTTTGCCCCTGTTACAACTTATTCCTGATCTCATAGGGTGGGAAATCGAAAAACTGTTCAGTGTTCTAGCTAAGTTACTATCTTTCACAGGGTCTGAAAGGTGTTGGGTAAGGATCCCCCAAACTAGAATTTGACTAAATGACCTAGCCAACTGAATACCTCTATAAACATTGTGTCAAACTATCTGAATCTGTCACAAAATGAGACCCCTAAAGTGAACTAAAACATTGTTTTTAAGAATCTTCAATCATGTGTTTTATAATTTTGAAATATACAATTTCAGCAAGTATTCTAAAATTTCATTTTAGGAAGACTGTAAATTGCCACAAGGACTCCCTGAATTAGATCTTTGATCAGTATTTGATGAGGTTCTGTACGTTTAATATATATGCTTAGGTGCACAGGGTCTCTTAAGGAGCTCATGATTCACTAAGTCATCTGAATCCTTCCAATTTGTGGGACTAAGTTAGACATAGCATTTGAGCCCTTACTGGTTGCATCTACTTCAGAAATTTCAGCAAGAATTCCCAGGTTCAGGAGAGTCATATACCTGGCTGTAGCTAGTTACTCCTGCATGGTGGAGACACTGAAACAATTGGAACTGAGATCCACTTGATCCTAGATGATCTTTCTGGCACTCCCTGTGCCCTTCCTACTCTACTGCCAAGAACTCTTGAGCCTTGTTTAGCTAAAATGACTCCTCACATAAGTCAGGTGTTTTTCGGTCACCATAAGTAATATACAAACCCTCATGCTCAAGAATGTAGTTTACCATTACTATTAAAACTTAGAATAACCTATTAGATCTGCCACTCTTTTCTTCTTCATTCTTTCTCTAAATTCTCATAGTTATCTCCTATCCAAGATCTTCTTCTCCTCCTGTGCCACCTAACACTGCCTCTCACCCCATTTTCAATGCATCCATTCTGTCAAAATTTCAATTTAGGCCATACAAATCCAAACACATACAGGAAAGATAGTGTTTCAAATATTATGAACAAAGATGTGAACCAGTCTGTGATCAGTCACTGAGTTCTAAAGCTTTTGGGTGAGAAGGTGGCAAAACGGACCAGAACTTTAAGATCTCAAATCAGTAAGGTATTTTCATTTGTTCAGTCCTCATTGCTCCTTAATCCTCCCATCTTCCTTACTACCTTCTGACAAGAGTCTTCAGTAAAACGACCTCCGTAAGAGAAGATGGAGGAAAAATCAGAAGTAGCAGCAAATCTATATTAACAAGAAAATACTCCCCAAACTTGGGGTAGAGTAGCAGATCTGGAGCCACTTTCCCGTGGTATTTGCACCCAGGTATTAACCTTAAAAATTATCCACAGAAACTCATAAGCAAAACTAAATGCAGCTAAATATGATAAATGTTCACCTAAGCCCTTTCCCAGGAAAGCCCCCATCAGGTCAGCTTCAAAGTAGTAACAAAAAACTTCCTGTTCTCAAGGGTCATGTGGCTTGAGGGACCCATGGTATAAGAATATAAACAACTGACCCAAGGTAGTATTTCGGATTTTGAATATAGCAAGGCAGTCTGGATATAGCCTTATCTTTTCTTGATAAAGACACCCACCAGAAAGCTGCACAAGGAATACCTGTAATTGGGTTAACAGAAGTCTAAATAGAGTTATAAGCATGCCCTGGCCTAGCCTCTAGGGGTGACCTTGGGTGACACAGTTTCTCAAAGCCTGCTGTTCCAACTGGAAGACTGGAGACCCGGCCCACTGCAGTAATCAATAGAAGATCGTGATTACTGCAGCGTGTGCAGCAGTAGCTGGCGAGCTGCAGTCGAAGGAATTGCTGATATTCCTGACATGACAGTGTTGGGAGCGGGGGCGGGGTTCCGAGTGTTTTGCATTTAGCCATAAAATAGGAAAATCCTGAGCAGCTCCTTCTGAGTTCCCCTCCAAGACGCCAAAAGGGCGGTGTGTGTGGCCCGTGACACCCACCTCCTTCCTTTTCTGGGGAAACGCCCCCGCTCACCGATGCTGGCCCCCACAATCCTGCCTTCCCACTAGACCCTTCGGCCTCGGCAGCCTCGACCGCAGCCGGCCCCTAGCCAGACCCCGACCGCGCGCGCGCGCACACAGCACGCGTCCGAGCGGGCGCAGCGGGCGG